>NW_019943046.1:111419-137196 GCF_002910315.2 Salvelinus sp. IW2-2015 | reverse complement strand
GTGTCTTATTCAGCTCAGTCGTTTGATGCTTCGTGATGCAGCTTGCAGTGCTCTGTTGAAGCTTGCCCTACCCCAGTAATGGACAAAAGGAGCCTAACGTTACTCCTTAGTCCAAGGACCCTACATGTTCTGTTAAAGGGCGAATTAGCTCTGGAAGACAAAACAGCCAAATACTCCCATCTAAACGTGCATCAATTCTCAGTTGCTGTACAGTTCTAGAAACATAAATCAGCTACTTTCATATCACAACAAATGTCGTAATTTCACAGATGCAAATACACTTACTGTACACCATGTTAACTAGTTTTTATTTTACCAGGCAAGTCAGTTAGCACAAATTCTTATTTACAATGACGGCCTGGGTTAACTGCCTTGTTCAGGGGCAGAACCACAGATGTTTACCTTGTCAGCTCGGGGATTCGAACCTGCAACCTTTCGGTTACTAGTCCAACGCTCCAACCACTAGGCTACCTGCTGGTTACTAGTCCAACGCTCTAACCACTAGGCTACCTGCTGGTTACTAGTCAAAGCTCTAACCACTAGGCTACCTGCTGGTTACTAGTCCAACGCTCTAACCACTAGGCTACCTGCTGGTTACTAGTCCAACGCTCTAACCACTAGTCTACCTGCTGGTTACTAGTCAACACTCTAACACTAGGCTACCTGCTGGTTACTAGTCCAACACTCTAACCACTAGGCTACCTGCTGGTTACTAGTCCAACACTCTAACCAACTAGGCTACCTGCTGGTTACTAGTCCAACACTCTAACCACTAGGCTACCTGCTGGTTACTAGTACCAACACTCTAACCACTAGGCTACCTGCTGGTTACTAGTCCAACGCTCTACACTAGCTACTGCGGTACTAGTCCACGCTCTAAGACTAGGCACTGCTGGTTACTAGACCCACGCTCTAACACCACTTTAGGCTACCTGCTGGTTACTAGTCAACGCTCTACCACTAGCTACCTGCTGGTTACTAGTCCAACGCTCTAACCACTAGGCTACCTGCTGGTTACTGGTCCAACGCTCTAACCACTAGGCTACCTGCTGGTTACTAGTCCAACGCTCTAACCACTAGGCTACCTGCTGGTTACTAGTCAACGCTCTAACCACTAGGCTACCTGCTGGTTACTAGTCCAACGCTCTAACCACTAGGCTTCCTGCTGGTTTACTAGTCCAACGCTCTAACCACTAGGCTACCTGCTGGTTACTAGTCCAACGCTCTCACTAGGCTTACCTGCTGGTTACTAGTCCAACGCTCTAACCACTAGGCTACCTGCTGGTTACTAGTCCAACGCTCTAACCACTAGTCCTACCTGCTGGTTACTAGTCCAAACCTCTAACCACTAGGCTACCTGCTCGGTTACTAGTCCAACACTCTAACCACTAGGCTACCTGCTGGTACTGCAACCTCTAACACTAGCTACCCGATCACTCTACACTAGGCTACCTGCTGGTTACTAGTCCAACACTCTAACCACTAGGCTACCTGCTGGTTACTAGTCCCAACGCTCTAACCACTAGCTACCTGCTGGTTACTAGTCCAACGCTCTAACTACTAAGCTACCTGCTGGTTACTAGACCCACGCTCTAACCACTAGGCTACCTGCTGGTTTACTAGTCCAACGTCTCTAACCACTAGGCTACCTGCTGGTTACTAGTCCACGCTCTAACCACTAGGCTACCTGCTGGTTACTGGTCCAACGCTCTAACCACTAGGCTACCTGCTGGTTACTGTCCAACGCTCTAACCACTAGGCTACCTGCTGGTTACTAGTCCAACGCTCTAACCACTAGGCTACCTGCTGGTTACTAGTCCAACGCTCTAACCACTAGGCTACCTGCTGGTTACTAGTCCAACGCTCTAACCACTAGGCTACCTGCTGGTTACTAGTCCAACGCTCTAACCACTAGGCTACCTGCTGGTTACTAGTCCAACGCCTCTAACCACTAGGCTACCTGCTGGTTACTAGTCCAACACTCTATCCACTAGGCTACCTGCTGGTTACTAGCTCACGCTCTAACCACTAGGCTACCTGCTGGTTACTAGTCCAACACTCTACCACTAGGCTACCTGCTGGTTACTAGCCAACACTCTAACACTAGGCTACCTGCTGGTTACTAGTCCAAAACTCTAACCACTACGCTACTGCTGGTTACTAGTCCAACACTCTAACCACTAGGCTACCTGCTGGTTACTAGTCCACCTCTAACCACTAGTCTACGCTGGTTACTAGTCCAACGCTCTAACCACTAGTGCTACCTGCCGGTTACCTAGTCTAACGCTCTAACCACTAGGCCACCTGCTGGTTACTAGTCCAACACCTCTAACCACTAGGCTACCTGCTGGTACTAGCCCAACACTCTAACCACTAGGCTACCTGCTGGTAACTAGTCCAAAACTCTAACCACTAGGCTACCTGCTGGTTACTAGTCCAACACTCTAACCACTAGGCTACCTGCTGGTTACTAGTCCAACGCTCTAACCACTAGGCTACCTGCTGGTTACTAGTCCAACGCCTCTAACCACTAGGCTACCTGCTGGTTACTAGTCCAACACTCTAACCACTAGGCTACCTGCTGGTTACTAGCCAACACTCTAACCACTAGGCTACCTGCTGGTTACTAGTCCAAAACTCTACCACTAGGCTACCTGCTGGTTACTAGTCCAACACTCTAACCACTAGGCTACTGCTGGTTACTAGTCCAACCTCTAACCACTAGGCTACCTGCTGGTTACTAGTCCAACGCTCTAACCACTAGGCTACCTGCTGGTTACTAGTCCAACGCTCTAACCACTAGGTACCTGCTGGTTACTAGTCCAACACTCTAACCACTAGGCTACCTGCTGGTTACTAGTCCAGACACTCTAACCACTAGGCTACCTGCTGGTTACTAGTCCAACAGCTCTAACCACTAGGCTACCTGCTGGTTACTAGTCCAACGCTCTAACCACTAGGCTACCTGCTGGTTACTAGTCCAACACTCTAACACAGGCTACCTGCTGGTTACTAGTCCAACACTCTAACCACTAGGCTACCTGCTGGTTACTAGTCCAACGCTCTAACCACTAGGCTACCTGCTGGTTACTAGTCCAACACTTAACCACTAGGCTACCTGCTGGTTACTAGTCCAACGCTCTAACCACTAGGCTACCTGCTGGTTACTAGTCCAACGCTCTAACCACTAGGTCTACCTGCCGGTTACTAGTCTAACACTCTAACCACTAGGCACCTGCTGGTTACTAGTCCAACACTCTAAACACTAGGCTACCTGCTGGTTACTAGCCCAAACTCTAACCACTAGGCTACCTGCTGGTTACTAGTCCAAAACTCTAACCACTAGGCTACCTGCTGGTTACTAGTCCAACACTCTAACCACTAGGCTACCTGCTGGTTACTAGTCCAACACCTCTAACCACTAGGCTACCTGCTGGTTACTAGTCAACGCTCTAACCACTAGGCTACTGCTGGTTACTAGTCAACACTCTAACCACTACGGCACCTGTGGTTCTAGCCCAACACTCTAACCACTAGGCTACCTGCTGGTTACTTGCCAAAACTCTAAACCACTAGGCTACTGCTGGTTACTAGTCCAACACTCTAACCACTAGGCTACCTGCTGGTTACTAGTCCAACGCTCTAACCACTAGGCTACCTGCCGGTTACTGGCCCAACACTCTAACCACTAGTTACCTGCTGGTTACTAGTCCAAACACTCTAACCACTAGGCTACCTGCCTGGTTACTAGTCCAACACTCTAACCACTAGGCTACCTGCTGGTTATCTAGTCCAACACTCTAACCACTAGGCTACCTGCTGGTTACTAGTCCAAACACTCTAACACTAGGCTACCTGCTGGTTACTAGTCCAACACTTAACCACTAGGCTACCTGCTGGTTACTAGTCCAACGCTCTAACCATAGGCTACCTGCTGGTTACTAGTCCAACACTATAACCACTGGGCTACCTGCTGGTTACTATCCACACTCTACCCCACTAGGCTACCTGCTGGTTACTAGTCCAACGCTTCTAACCACTAGGGCTACCTGTGGTTTACTAGTCCACACTTCTCACCACTAGGCTACCTGCTTGGTTACTAGTCCAACACTTAACCACTAGGCTACCTGCTGGTTACTAGTCCCAACCTCTAACCACTAGGCTACCTCGCTCTGGGTTACTAAGGGTCCAACACTCTAACCCACGTGCTACCTGCTGGTTACTATAGTCCAAACTACTAACACTAGGCTACCTGCTGGTTACTAGGTCCAAGCTAACCACTAGGCTACTGCTGGTACTGTCCAACGCTCTAACCACTAGCTACTGCTGGTTACTAGTCCAACCGCTCTAACCACTAGGCTACCTTACTGGCTACACTAGTTACCTGCTGGTACTAGTCCAACGCTCTAACCACTAGGCTACCTGCTGGTTACTAGGTCCAACACTCAACCACTAGGCTACCTGCTGGTTACTAGTCCAACGACTCTAACCACTAGGCTACCTGCTGGTTACTAGTCCAACGCTCTAACCATAGGCTACCTGCTGGTTACTAGTCCACACCTAACCACTAGGCTACCTGCTGTTACTAGTCCAACGCTCTAACCATAGGCTACTCTGGTACTAGTCAACCACTCTAACCACTAGGCTACCTGCTGGTTACTAGTCCAACACTCTAACCACTAGGCTACCTGCTGGTTTCTAGTCCAACACTCTAACCACTAGGCTACCTGCTGGTTACTAGTCCAACGCTCTAACCACTAGGCTACCTGCCGGCTTACTGGCCCAAACACCTAAACAACTAGTCTACCTGCTGGTTACTAGTCCAACACATCTAACCACTAGGCTACTGCTGGTTACTAGTCCAACCCTAACACTAGGCATACCTGCTCGGTTACTAGTCCAACACTCTAACCACTAGGCTACCTGCTGGTTTACTAGTCCAACACTCTAAACCCTAGGCTACCTGCTGGTTACTAGTCACACTGATAACACTAGGCTACTCGGTTGACAGCTCCAACGCTCTAACCACTAGGCTACCTGCTGGTTACTAGTCCAACACTTAACCACTAGGCTACCGCTTGGTTACGTAGTCCAACACTTCTAACCACTAGGCTACTGCTGGTTACTAGTCCAAGCTCTAAACCACTAGGCTACCTGCTGGTTACTAGTCCAACACTCTAACCACTAGGCTACCTGCTGGTTACTAGTCCAACCACTGTACCACCTCAGGCTACCTGCCTGGTACTAGCCAACGCTCTAACCACATTAGCACCTGGCTGGTTACTAGTCCAACCCTCTACCATCCTTACCTGTCACATGGTCTAACCATCTAGGCTCTGTACTAGTCCAACGCTCTAAACACTAGGCTACCTGCTGGTTACTTTAGATTCACACAACCACAGGTCCCTCGGTTACTTCCACCTCAACTAGCTACCTGCTGGTTACTAGTCCAACACTCTAAACCACCTAGGCTACTGCTGGTTACTGTCCCAACGCTCTTAAACCAATAGGTTACCTGCTGGTTACTAGTCCACAACTCCTAACCACTAGGCTACCTGCTTGGTTACTAGTCCAACACTTAACACTAGGCTTACCTGCTGGTTACCTAGCTCCAACGATCAACCACTAGGCTACCTGCTGGTTTACTTAGTCAACGCTCTAACCAATAGGCTACCTGCTGGTACTAGTCCCAAACTCTAACCACTAGGCTCCTGCTGGTTTACTAGTTCCGAACGCTCTAACCAATAGGCTACCTTGCTGGTTTACTAGTCCAACACTCTTAACCACTAGGCTTACGCTGCTGCGTTACTAGGTCCAACACTCTAAACCACTAGGCTACCTGCTGGTTACTTAGTCCAACGATCTAAACACTAGGCTACCTGCTGGTTACTAGTCCAACACGTCTAACCACTAGGCTACCTGCTGGTTTACCTAGGTCCAACACTCAACCACTAGCTAGCCTGCTGGTTCTAGTCCAACATAACCACTAGGCTACCTGCTGGTACTATCCAACGTGCTACAATAGCTTTACCTGCTGTACTAGTCCTAAACACTCTATTGGACTAGTAACCAGCAGGTAGCCTAGTGGTTAGAGCGTTGGACTAGTAACCAGCAGGTAGCCTAGTGGTTGGAGCGTTGGACTAGTAACCGAAAGGTTGCAGGTTCGAATCCCCGAGCTGACAAGGTAAACATCTGTGGTTCTGCCCCTGAACAAGGCAGTTAACCCAGGCCGTCATTGTAAATAAGAATTTGTGCTTAACTGACTTGCCTGGTAAAATAAAAACTAGTTAACATGGTGTACAGTAAGTGTATTTTGCATCTGTGAAATTACGACCATTTGTTGTGATATGAAAGTAGCTGATTTATGTTTCTAGAACTGTACAGCAACTGAGAATTGATGCACGTTTAGATGGGAGTATTTGGCTGTTTTGTCTTCCAGAGCTAATTCGCCCTTTAAACAGAACATGTAGGGTCCTTGGACTAAGGAGTAACGTTAGGCTCCTTTTGTCCATTACTGGGGTAGGGCAAGCTTCAACAGAGCACTGCAAGCTGCATCACGAAGCATCAAACGACTGAGCTGAATAAGACACAGGATTTAAAAGGCTCCGTGTAAAGTACAGTAGGTCTACTTGATCTAGACAGTCATACAATGTGTTCATCTAGTTCTGAGAATAGGCTTCCTGGGAATCCAGTCTGCAGAGAGACCATCATAAAGTTGTTCAATAATGTTTCCAAAAAAGCAGGAGCGACACTCAACTAGTCTAGTATAGCGCGATCATTACATCACCTACAGAGAATCTTTCTCTCTCGATCCCCCTACAGAGAATCCTTCTCTCTCAATCCCCCTACAGAGAATCTTTCTCTCTCAATCCCCCTACAGAGAATCTTTCTCTCTCAATCCCCCTACAGAGAATCTTTCTCTCTCAATCCCCCTACAGAGAACCCACAAAGATGGTTCATGTTGCCTAGTCGCTAAGTCTCCAGCTCGCACGCAGGCAGGCAGGCACTCCGATGTACACACTTTGTGGTTGTGTGCATTTAGCTCAGTGATTAAATAATGGAAGTTGTCAGGGAATGGGATCCCAGGAGCCGTGAGACCTATCTTTATCCCTAGGCTCAGTTGAGAGTGAAAGGAGGGTTAGAAACGGGTCAAATGGAACCATATTCCCTACATAAAGCTCTATGGGCCCTGGTCAAGAGTAGAGCCCTGTAGGCCTGGGGTCAAAAGTAGAGCCCTGTGGGCCCTGGTCAAGAGTAGAGGCCTGTAGGCCCTGGTCAAGGATAGAGCCCTGCAGGCCCTGGTCAAGAGTAGAGCCCTGTAGGCCCTGGTCAAAAGTAGAGCCCTGTGGGCCCTGGTCAAGAGTAGAGGCCTGTAGCCCTGGTCAAAAGTAGAGCCCTGTGGGCCCTGGTCAAGAGTAGAGGCCTGTAGGCCCTGGTCAAGAGTAGAGCCCTGCAGGCCCTGGTCAAGAGTAGAGCCCTGTAGGCCCTGGTCAAAAGTAGAGCCCTGTGGGCCCTGGTCAAGAGTAGAGGCCTGTAGGCCCTGGTCAAGAGTAGAGGCCTGTAGGCCCTGGTCAAGAGTAGAGCCCTGTAGGCCCTGGTCAAAAGTAGAGCCCTGTGGGCCCTGGTCAAGAGTAGAGGCCTGTAGGCCCTGGTCAAGAGTAGAGCCCTCAGGCCCTGGTCAAGAGTAGAGCCCTGTAGGCCCTGGTCAAAAGTAGAGCCCTGTGGGCCCTGGTCAAGAGTAGAGGCCTGTAGGCCCTGGTCAAAAGTAGAGCCCTGTGGGCCCTGGTCAAGAGTAGAGGCCTGTAGGCCCTGGTCAAGAGTAGAGCCCTGCAGGCCCTGGTCAAGAGTAGAGCCCTGTAGGCCCTGGTCAAAAGTAGAGCCCTGTGGGCCCTGGTCAAGAGTAGAGGCCTGTAGGCCCTGGTCAAAAGTAGAGCCCTGTGGGCCCTGGTCAAGAGTAGAGGCCTGTAGGCCCTGGTCAAGAGTAGAGCCCTGCAGGCCCTGGTCAAGAGTAGAGCCCTGTAGGCCCTGGTCAAAAGTAGAGCCCTGTGGGCCCTGGTCAAGAGTAGAGGCCTGTAGGCCCTGGTCAAGAGTAGAGGCCTGTAGGCCCTGGTCAAGAGTAGAGGCCTGTAGGCCCTGGTCAAGAGTAGAGGCCTGTAGGCCCTGGTCAAGAGTAGGGCCTGTAGGGCCCTTGGTCAAGAGTAGAGGCCTGTAGGCCCTGGTCAAGAGTAGAAGCCTGTAGGCCCTGGTCAAGAGTAGAGGCCTGGAGGCCCTGGTCAAGAGTAGAGGCCCTGGAGGCCCTGGTCAAGAGTAGAGGCCTGTAGCCCTGGTCAAGAGTAGAGGCCTGTAGGCCCTGGTCAAGAGTAGAGGCCTGTAGGCCCTGGTCAAGAGTAGAGGCCTGTAGGCCTGTTCAAGAGTAGAGGCTGTAGGCCCTGGTCAAGAGTATAGGCCTGTAGGCCCTGGTCAAGAGTAGAGCCCTGTAGGCCCTGGTCAAGAGTAGAGGCCTGTAGGCCCTGGTCAAGAGTAGAGGCCTGGAGGCCCCTGGTCAAGAGTAGAGCCTGGAGGCCCTGGTCAAGAGTAGAGGCCTGGAGGCCCTGGTCAAGAGTAGAGCCCTGTAGGCCCTGGTCAAGAGTAGAGGCCTGTAGGCCTGGTCAAGAGAAGCCCTGCATAAGGAATAGGGTGCCATTTGAGATGCAGACTACCTCTCAGTGGAGGCAGGCAGGGAGAAGACTACCTCTCAGTGGAGGCAGGCAGGCAGCAGACTACCTCTCAGTGGAGGCAGGCAGGGAGCAGACTACCTCTCAGTGGAGGCAGGCAGGCAGCAGACTACTCTCAGTGGAGCAGGCAGGCAGCAGACTAACCTCTCGTGGAGGCAGGCAGGCAGCAGACTACCTCTCAGTGGAGGCAGGCAGGCAGCAGACTACCTCTCAGTGGAGGCAGGCAGGGAGCAGACTACCTCTCAGTGGAGGCAGGCAGGCAGCAGACTACCTCTCAGTGGAGGCAGGCAGGCAGCAGACTACCTCTTAGTGGAGGCAGGCAGGAGCAGACTACCTCTCAGTGGAGGCAGGCAGGCAGCAGACTACCTCTTAGTGGAGCAGGCAGGCAGCAGACTACCTCTCAGTGGAGGCAGGCAGGCAGCAGACTACCTCTCAGTGGAGGCAGGCAGGGAGCAGACTACCTCTCAGTGGAGGCAGGCAGGGAGCAGACTACCTCTCAGTGGAGGCAGGCAGGCAGCAGACTACCTCTTAGTGGAGGCAGGCAGGGAGCAGACTACTCTCAGTGGAGGCAGGCAGGGAGCAGACTACCTCTCAGGGGAGGCAGGCAGGCAGCAGACTACCTCTCAGTGGAGGCAGGCAGGCAGCAGACTACCTCTTAGTGGAGGCAGGCAGGGAGCAACTACCTCTCAGTGGAGGCAGGCAGGCAGCAGACTACCTCTCAGGGGAGGCAGGCAGGCAGCAGACTACCTCTCTGTGGAGGCAGGCAGGCAGCAGACTACCTCTCAGTGGAGCAGGCAGGCAGCAGACTACCTCTCAGTGAGGCAGGCAGGGAGCAGACTACCTCTCAGTGGAGGCAGGCAGGCAGCAGACTACCTCTCAGTGGAGGCAGGCAGGCAGCAGACTACCTCTCAGGGGAGGCAGGCAGGCAGCAGACTACCTCTCTGTGGAGGCAGGCAGCAGCAGACCACCTCTCAGTGGAGGCAGGCAGGAGCAGACTACCTCTCAGTGGAGGCAGGCAGCAGCAGACTACTCTCAGTGGAGGCAGGCAGGCACAGACTACCTCTCAGTGGAGGCAGGCAGGGAGCAGACTACCTCTCAGTGGAGGCAGGCAGGCAGCAGACTACCTCTCAGTGGAGGCAGGCAGGAGCAGACTACCTCTCAGGGGAGGCAGGCAGGCAGCAGACTACCTCTCAGTGAGGCAGGCAGGAGCAGACTACCTCTTAGTGGAGGCAGGCAGGAGCAGACTACCTCTCAGTGGAGGCAGGCAGGCAGCAGGACTACCTCTCAGTGGAGGCAGGCAGGGAGCAGACTACCTCTCAGTGGAGGCAGGCAGGCAGCAGACTACCTCTCAGTGGAGGCAGGCAGGGAGCAGACTACCTCTCAGTGGAGCAGGCAGGGAGCAGACTACCTCTCAGTGGAGGCAGGCAGGGAGCAGACTACCTCTCAGTGGAGGCAGCAGGCAGCAGACTACCTCTCAGTGGAGGCAGGCAGGCAGCAGGACTACCTCTCAGTGGGAGGCAGGCAGGGAGCAAGACTACCTCTCAGTGGGGCAGGCAGGCAGCAGACTACCTCTCAGTGGAGGCAGGCAGGCAGCAGACTACCTCTCAGTGGAGGCAGGCAGGGAGCAGACTACCTCTCAGTGGAGGCAGGCAGGCAGCAGACTACCTCTCAGTGGAGGCAGGCAGCAGCAGACTACCTCTCAGTGGAGGCAGGCAGGCGGAGCAGACTACCTCTCAGGAGGCAGGCAGGCAGCAGACTACCTCTCAGTGGAGGCAGGCAGCAGCAGACTACCTCTCAGTGGAGGCAGGCAGGAGCAGACTACCTCTCAGTGGAGGCAGGCAGGGAGCAGACTACCTCTCAGTGGAGGCAGGCAGCAGCAGACTACCTCTCAGTGGAGCAGGCAGGAGCAGACTACCTCTCAGTGGAGGCACAAGGCGAGCAGACTACCTCTCATGGGCAGGCAGGGGCAACATGACTCTACTTGTAATACTCTGTGCTTTTCCAGCCTGCCCCTCCCAGCCTCCCTCAAGCACTGAGCAAACACACATCCATCCTTCCTACTCACTCAATCACTCTCCTTTCCCTTTGTCAACACACACACACCTACCACTTATACACCCACTTACACCTACCTACCTACCTACCCCACCACCACCCAACACACACCACACCACACCACACCACACACCACACACACACACACACACACACACACACACACACACACACACACACACACACACACACCCACCCACATAAAGAATAACCCTTGAATGAGTAGGTGTTCTAAAACTTATGACCGGTAGTGTACACCCCCCCCACCCCCTACACCTACACATTATTCCTGTGTAACTCTGTGTTGTTGAATTGCATGCTTTATCTTGGCCAGGTCGCAGTTGTAAATGAGAACTTGTTCTCAAACTGGCCTAACCTGGTTAAATAAAGGTGAAGTAAAATAAATAAACTCTCAGTTAACTGCTGGTGCAACACCATCTGCCATGGAGATACCAGGAGGGTTTTTCCTGGCAATGCCAGACAGCCCCACTTTATAGTGGGATGACTATGTGATGTGACTGAAACCACACTACCTACATGTTACCTCAACTACCTCGTACCCCTGCCACAGTGACTTGGTACCGGGGCTGTTACGGTTACCGTAATACCGCCACACCGGAGGTCTAGAGTCATGAAGACCGTTAAATTCCACGGTTACCGTTAGTCGCGGTAACTAGGCTTCTCCAAGCTCTGATGCTGCTGATGGTCATTAGTAGCCTACCAAACTTACTAACTGCCAGGTACTCAGCACTCTATTGTCCCTCTAACCACTCTGACATCAATGCAAAATGTAATGGAGGCTATGTAATGGTGTGAGAAAACATACACATACACATGGTTAGCAGATGTTAATGCGAGTGTAGCGAAATGCTTGTGCTTCTAGTTCCGACTATGCAATAATATCTAACAAGTAATCTAAACAATTCCACAACACATGCCTTACACACAAATCTAAGTAAAGAAATGGAATACAAATATACAGTCGTGGCAAGTTTTGAGAATGACACAAAATGAATTTTCCACAAAGTTTGCTGCTTCAGTGTCTTTTGATATTTTTGTCAGATGTTAGCAAGCATTTCATAAGTGTCAAAGGCTTTTATGACAATTACATGAAGTTGATGCAAAGAGTCAATATTTGCAGTGTTGACCCTTCTTTTTCAAGACCTCTGCAATCCGCCCTGGCATGCTGTCATTAACTTGATCTAGAGGCTTCTTGAACAAGCTTACTGGAGGCTGTATTGTTTGTCAAATCTGCTTCTTGTCATTCGTTCTTTGTTTGCACCCGCCTCTTAAGTGACCACAAGTTCTCAATGGGATTAAGGTCTGGGGAGTTTCCTGGCCATGGACCCAAAATATCGATGTTTTGTTCCCCGAGCCACTTAGTTATCACGTTTGCCTTTTGGCAAGGTGCTCCATCATGCTGGAAAAGGCATGATCGTCACCAAACTGTTCCTGGATGGTTGGGAGAAGTTGCTCTCGGAGGATGTGTTGGTACCATTCTTTATTCATGGCTGTGTTCTTAGGCAAAAATTGTGAGTGAGCCCACTCCCTTAGCTGAGAAGCAACCCCACACATGAAATGGTCTCAGTATGCTTTACTGTTGGCATGACACAGGACTGATGGTAGCGCTCACCTTGTCTTCTCCGGACAAGCTTTTTTCCGGATGCCTCAAACAATCGGAAAGGGGATTCATCAGAGAAAATGACTTTACCCCAGTCCTCAGCAGTCCAATCGCTGTACCTTTTGCAGAATATCAGTCTGTCCCTGATGTTTTTCCTGGAGAGAAGTGGCTTCTTTGCTGCCCTTCTTGACACCAGGCCTTCCTCCCACAAGTCTTTACCTCACTGTGCGTGCAGATGCACTCACACCTGCCTGCTGCCATTCCTGAGCAAGCTCTGTACTGGTGGTGCCCCGATCCCGCAGCTGAATCAACTTTAGGAGACGGTCCTGGCGCTTGCTGGACTTTCTTGGGCGCCCTGAAGCCTTCTTCACAACAATTGAACCGCTCTCCTTGAAGTTCTTGATGATCCGTTAAATGGTTGAACTAGGTGCAATCTTACTGGCAGCAATATCCTTGCCTGTGAAGCCCTTTTTGTGCAAAGCAATGATGACGGCACGTGTTTCCTTGCAGGTAACCATGGTTGACAGAGGAAGAACAATGATTCCAAGCACCACCCTCCTTTTGAAACTTCCAGTGTGTTATTCAAACTCAATCAGCATGACAGAGTGATCTCCAGCCTTGTCCTCGTCAACACTCACACCTGTGTTAACGAGAGAATCACTGACATGATGTCAGCTGGTCCTTTTGTGGCAGGGCTGAAATGCAGTGGAATTTTTTGGGGGGGATTCAGTTCATTTGCATGGCAAAGAAGGACTTTGCAATGAATTGCAATTCATCTGATCACTCTTCATAACATTCTGGAGTAAATGCAAATTGCCATCATACAAACTGAGGCAGCAGACTTTGAAAATGTATATTTGTGTCATACTCAACTTTTGGCCACGACTGTATACAGTTGAAGTCAGAAGTTTACATACAAGTTTCAATGACTCCAACCTAAGTGTTTTTCATCCACTCCACAAATGTCTTGTTAACAAACTATAGTTTTGGCAAGTCTGTTGTGTCATGCACAAAGTAGATGTCCTAAGTCATTTTTCCAACAATTGTTTACAGACAGATTATTTCACTAATAATTCACTGTATCACAATTCCAGTGGGTCTGAAGTTTACATACACTAAGTTGACTGTGCCTTTAAACGGCTTGGAAAATTCCAGAAAATTATGTTTGATTGGCTAATTGACATAATTTGAGTCAATTGGGGGTGTACCTGTGGATGTATTTCAAGGCCTACCTTCAAACTCCTTGGGAGCAATTTCCAAACGCCTGAAGGTACCACGTTCATCTGTACAAACAATAGTATGCAAGTATAACCACCGGCATACCTTCCTGAGCCGGCATACCTCTCAGGAAGGAGACGCATTCTGTCTCCTAAAGATGAACGTACTTTGGTGTGAAAAGTGCAAATCAATCCCAGAACAACAGCAAAGGACCTTGTGAAGATGCTGGAGGAAACAGGTACAAAAGTATCAATATCCACAGTAAAACGAGTCCTATATCAACATAACCTGAAAGGTCGCTCAGCAAGGAAGAAGCCACTGCTCCAAAACTGCCATAAAAAAACAGACTACGGTTTGCAACTGCACATGGGGACAAAGATTGTACTTTTTGGAGACATGCCCTCTGGTCTGATGAAACAAAAATAGAACTGTTTGGCCATAATGACCATCAATAAGTCTGGAGGAAAAAGGGGGCGGCTTGCAAGCTGAATCACACCATCTTTAACAATTTAAAGGCAATGCTACCAAATACACTCAATTATTATGTAAACTTCTGACCCACTGTGAATGTGATGAAAGAAATAAAAGCTGAAATAAATCATTCTCTCTACTATTATTCTGACATTTCACATTCTTAAAATAAAATGCTGATCCTAACTGACCTAAGACAGGGATTAAATGTAAGGAATTGTGAAACTGAGTTTAAATGTATTTGGCGAAGGTGTACGTAAACTTCTGAATTCAACTGTACATACATATATGGTTGAGCAGTAGATTATATAAAATACGGTATATACATATGAGATAAGTAATGTAAACATTATTAAAATGATGCTCTACATGTCTTGTAAAGAGGATTAATGTTCTTCATTTTAAGAAGTGATCCATTTATTAAAGTGGCTAATGACTTCAAGTCTGTGTATGTAGGCAGCAGCCTCTCTGTGTTTTGTGATGGCTGTTTAACAGTCTGGATGGCCTTGAGATGGAAGCTGTTTTTCAGTCTCTCGGTCCCAGCTTTGATGCACCTGTACTGACCTCGCCTTCTGGGTCTTAGGGGCCAAGCCAAATTTCTTCAGCCTCCTGTGGTTGATGCTATTGCACCTGCTTCAACACGCTGTCTGTGTGGGTGGACCATTTTGAGTTTGTCTGTGATGTGTACGCCGAGGAACTTGAGTGATGGCCTCTATTTAAAAGAGGCTACTGTATTTATTTATTTCTCAGCTTTCATAATATTAAGCACATTGCTTATAATGGCATGAAAATAAACTGCGGGGAAAAGCGTCCTCCGTCCACCATTTAAGTGCATAGAGGACACGTATTTCCCCTGCTGCCCCTGTTTCGATAGAGGTACATGGTAATGGTCCATTCTAAGTCAAAAACACATTTCACAAATACATTATTTTGTGTATGTAAAGACGAGATTAAATCAATAATTGTCTGATGGGTGACGATGTTAGCCTATCACTTGTGAATGATGCCCAGCATGAGAAACAATGTCTTTTTTTTTGGCGACTTGTTTGAGTCATAATCACACTCCTCATGTAGCTTAGCCCATAGGCCTAATATGTTTTGATAAGGTTTGTATCACAACTAAAGTGGCCAAATAACTCCTTTTTAAAATTAAGAACATTAATCCTCTTTACAAGGGGTGTGGAGCCTAACTGGCATACATAACCAGCACGTGAGTTTCAAGTTTGGGGATGATCATTTTCACCATAAAAATGCACCTTTTTATAATAAAAGCATTACGTGCATAATCACATTTGTGGTCACTTTTGGCTGACGAAAAGTAAATGTGGACAGTTCTTCAAATATCTTCATTATGCTCCTCGGAATTGGATTAGGATGCGCACATTTGCGTCCCCGATTTGTCTTAACTTATAGCCTGTGAGAAAGACCCGGTCACGTGACTGAGAACCATGTGAGAGACCCTTCGGATTGCACACAGTGATAAGGGCAGAACGCAGCACTCGGGGCCGCAAAAGGCATGGATTTATTTTATGGTGCGTTACGGCCACAAAGGGGACGCCGCAGTGAAATTCGAGGCATTATCAAGTGTTTTTCAAAATTGTGAATGAGTGACTGATGTAGTGTCTACAGCCTGCTCAAAAAACACAGAGCAGCATCAAGCAACCTTTTTCAAAATCATCATTAGAGTCGCATCATACAGCCTTACAATGTATTAAAAATCTAAACATGTAGCCCAATATTTTCTTAAGACCTGGCTAAAATAAATAATGTATTTATTGTGATGGTGTAGGCTACATTACATGGATTTATTAGACTTTTAAAATGTAGATGTTCCACTTGTAGGCTACGCGTGGAAGCCAGGACATGCTGGATGTGTTTATGTTAATTAATGGTCAATTACCGTGAGACTGTTATTTGCTTGACAATCACCGGCTGACGAAATGGCATGACTGCCACAGCCCTACTGGGTACCAGTACTCCTTGTATATAGTCTCATTATTACCTCAACTACCTCGTACCCCTGTACATTGACTCGGTACCAGTACTCCTTGTTTACAGTCTCATTATTACCTCAACTACCTCGTACCCCTGTACATTGTTTTTGATACCGGTGCTTCTGGTGTATATTGTCTTGTTATTGTTACTATTTCCTTTTTTTACAAATGTTTCTCACTTTTTAACTCTGCATTGTTGGAAAGCGCTCTTCAGTAAGCATTTCACGGTAAAGTCTACACCTGTTGTGTTCAAGCAAATGTGAGAAATAAAATGAGATTTGAAATTGAGAGGGAAGTAAAAGAAATGGTGTGTGTATGGGGGATGCTACAATGCTAAATCTTCTGGTAAGGTTTAGCTCGTCCCTTTATCCCCCTCCACTACATTGCCTTGGCAACAGCATGTTGCATAACCTTCCACACTGGCTGCAATATCTAAGGCCTTGTACTCTGTTTCCATGGAAACCCTGCCTCCCCATGCTTTCTCGCCAATTCAATTCAAATGTCTTTATTGTCCTGGGAAACATACTTTTGTGTTTTTTTTCTTCTCTTGCTTTGGCAATCACACAAATTAAATTAATAATTCCATCACAATAACAACAAAAGAGAACAATGTCATGAAATGTGCTTCACAAGGTGCATGGACTCTGTGTGCAGTAACAGTGTTTAACATCATTTTTGAATGACGACCTCCTCTCCTAGCCCGCACATACAATTATCTGTAAGGTCCCTCAGTCGAACAGTCAATTCACCTTTCAGCAGGACAATAACCTAAAACACGAGAACCAAATCTACACTGGAGTTGCTTACAGTTGATGTTCCTGAGTGGTCGAGTTAGATTTTCCAAGTACATTTAAGTCAAAACTATGGCAAGACCTGAAAAATGGTTGTCTATCATATTCAACAATCAATATGCCAGAGCTTGAAGGATTTTGAAAAGAATAATGGGCAAATGTTGTACAATCCAGGTGTGGAAAGCTCTTCAGCCCTGTTCACACTGCAGGTCTTAATTATGGAGTGAGATCCCTGACAAAAGGTTGAACGTGTGTATCGTTAGGATCGTAAGAAAAGACGTATGTAAATTGTTAGGATATTAAGAAAAGCTGTATGTAAATTGTTACGATATTAAGAAAAGCCATGCGTGAAATGTGCCATTTAATCTCAGAACATACATGTTACGATGACAGACTATTTTAGGCTCGAACAAATCTTGTGTAGCAATTCTGACGTACAATAATACCTTTCAGAGTTTAGGCAGTTTCATCTCACCAACAACAAAAAAACGTACACCAAACGGCCTGTGAGGCGTGCTACCCGAACAATCATAACACCGCAGAAAACCCAGAAGTCAGGGAAACCTGAAAGTAGTACCCTGCACGTTTTCAAGTTACGTCTCTATGACTCCTCAGTTGAGTTTACTTCCCGTTTAGGTAGCTAATGGAATGGATTTGTTTATCAGCGTAAGTCTAGATAGCACTAGCTGTTTTCTGTCTACAACAGTGCAGTTTCAGTCCGCTAGGTGTCTCTCTACAGTATGGGTATATCTCTGGGTGACGTGGACATCCCCATGCATGCACCTTATCAAAATATGACTAATACAATATTGCACCATCCCATTCTCTGGGCTCTGTCTGCAATCATAACCAGTAGTATCTACCAGGAATCTGCAATCATAACCAGTAGTATCTACCAGGAATCAGGAATCGTAACCAGTAGTATCGACCAGGAATAATGAATCGTAACCAGTAGTATCTACCAGGAATAATGAATCATAACCAGTAGTATCTACCAGGAATACATGAATAATAACAGTAGTATATACAGGAATCTGCATCATAACCAGTAGTATCTACCAGAATAATGAATCATAACGAGTAGTATCTACCAGGATAATGAATCATAACCAGTAGTATCTACCATAACAGGGAATAATGAATCATAACAGTAGTATCTACCAGGAATAATGATCTATAACAGTAGTATCTACCAGGATAATGAATATAACCAGTAGTATCTACCAGGAATAATGAATCAAACAGTAGTATATACAGGAAAGACCAGTAGTATTTACAGGAATAATGAATAACCAGATAGTATATACCAGGTAATAGGAATATAACAGTAGTATATACCAGGAATAATAGATCATAACAGTAAGTATAAATCCAGGAATCAGGAATCATAACAGTAGTATAGTACCAGGAATCATAACCAGTAGTAATATACCAGGGATCAGGAATCATACCAGTAGTATCTACCAGGAATAATGAATCATAACCAGTTATATACCAGGATTTGAATCATAACCAGTAGTATCTACCAGGAATATGAATCATAACCAGTAGTATCTATCAGGAATAATGAAGTCATAACCAGTAGTATTCAGGAATAATGAATCATAACCAGTAGTAGTTACCAGGAATCAGGAATCATAACCAGTAGTATCTACCAGGATCATAACCAGTAGTATCTACCAGGCATATAACCAGTAGTGTCTACCAGGAGATTAGCGAATCAAGACCAGTAGTATACCAGCTGAATAACAGGAATCGAAGTATATTCATTACAGTAGTGTCTACCAGGTATAAACAGTATGGTCTAGGAATCATACGATGGTCTTACCGGGAATCGTAACGTAGTATCTAAATCGATGTCAACCAGTAGTTTCATCAGAATGATATAAAGGATTTCATAGGATAAGATCATAACAGAGTAGTATCTAGGAGTGATAATGAATCATAACGTAGTAATTTACTCAGAGGAATAATATGATCAATACATAGTATCTATCAGGAATAATGTATCATTAATTACCAGCTTAGTTATCTATGATAAGCTCTGAGAGTTATATATGAGATATCATTCACATGTGTAAGTTATCTTACCCCTGAGTAGATAACTGTAATCTGAGTATATCTAGGATTCAGTTTATTAAGATTATGGTTATGATTTATTCATGGACTGAGATTAGGACCTCATTACTAAATGTAGTATTACGCAGGAATAAGGTGTACTCAGAGGACTCGTAGTCGGGTTCTACCAGGAATAACATGACTCATAAGCAGGGTTAGTTAGATATTACCAGGAGAGTATGACCTATGATTCATGAGTTATACGCATTACGTGGTAGATCACTATTATGGTTATACCTAGGAGATAATTCTGGATCTAACTCATTTGGTAGAATCACTAGTAACGTTGGTTTGTATTTCTGATTCCTGCATAGGAGCATACTAATATGGAGTTATGATTATCCTTAGGTAGATAATAGATCTGTGGTATTAATTGATTCCGTCGTAGATGAAATAATGAATACTCATAACAGTAGTAACTTGGTACGCAGGAATTATGATTTGAATCCTACAGGATTAGCTTGGCTATACGCAAGGAATAATATTTGTAAGGTTCATATAAGGCATACTCATGTTAGATTATCTCTCCAGGAATCAGGTAGAGAATATCACTATCATCCAGTAGTAATAGTATCGGTTGATAGGATATCATTCTGTATTATTCATAAGGTCAGGTAAGTATCTATATCATACTAGGGGATTATGATTATTAATATCATTGAATCATAGAGAAGCATGTAAGTACTACCAGCTGACACTATAGAGGATAATTCATAACAGGTAGTGTCAGCTTCTTTAGCGTCAGGATAATAAATGTAATTCATAAACCGTAGTAATTCTAGGTCCAGGTATAATCATTGATTACATCATAATTTAACCGTGTAAGATAGTAATCTACTCCGGGGATTAAATGATTACATTGAAATTCATATACCAGTAGTATCTCCAGGAATAATGGTGATATCATTACAATACTGGCTAGTTATGTGATACTATTGTATATACGGATCACCATGTGATTATATATACAGTAGTATGTATTAACCCTAGGAATAGATGAATCATTCTGGTATAAACAGTACTTAGTACTTCTACAGGAGAATAGGTTTGACATGTCAGTCTAACTCATAGTTAGCTATTCAGGCAGAATATAATGAATTTCATAACAGATATTATCTAGGTCATGGATAAGATTTCATGAATTGAATCCTGCGGTTAACTAAGGTAGTACAATTTAACTAGGAATACATGAAGGATATTATAGCGTTAGTTATTACCAGTGAATTATATGAATCATTACCTACCTGGGTTGTATAGTACCAGAATTAATGAATCATAATACAGGTTATGTAATTCTCCAGTAATAATGATCATAACTGGCTTCATAGATAGTATCTACCAGGAATAATTGAACTTCATCAATTCAGGATTTTACTGTATCCCTAGGAATTTATTAACTGAGAGTTAGTAAAAGTGATCATGTAATCTCTAGGCTAGGAATTAAATGAATGAACCATGTAATGCTATTCTTTAACAGGTTATTTAATTTGAGTTCATGAACTAAGTAGTTATTGGTATCGAATGGTATCTATAACAGTAGTCTCTATCAGGAATATAACCAGTAGTAGTATGATTCAGTAGAATTATGGTAGATATAGACACTTTGGAATCTCAGTGAGTTTAATTCTTTAGGAATATAACAGTTAGTATCGTAAGCAGTCAGGCTACTGTAGTGATAATATCCAGGATAGTTCATCTTATTCCATGGATAATGAGGTTAATGAATATACCGTACAGTAGTATCTTCAGGATATTCATAACCAGTAAGTATCTAATCAGGTTAAATTCTATCATAAGCATAGTAGATCTACGTACAGCAAATAATGAATTCATAACCAGTAGTATCTATCAGGAATCATAACCAGTAGTATCTACCAGGAATCTTTTACACTCTAAATATTTTTGTTGTTGTTGAATATTTGTATATTTATTTCGTCACTTAATCTTGCAAAGCATATTCTGTAGCAGGTTTAATATGAATATAAAAATAATTTGACATGTTTTTTTGTGAATCTGGTCATGACATATGGCCTTTTGAAATGAACACGGGAGAGGTTAAACCGAGACTTGCATAAGATTATTACCACAACATTGCAATAACTCTGTTTCGGTGGTCTAGGTAGTCTCTGTATAGGCTATTCCCTCCGTCACGACACTGCAGTTGAAGAGCTTGTGATCTCCATACAGCACCATGTGGCTTCAGAAAAGCCTCCCTCAGATGTCCTTCTGGAGGCCTGCAGCCAGACAGTCGTTATACCCTGACGTAGGACTATATGCCTCGTAGCCAAGTGAAGTGCAGAGCATGCATGATGCGTGCAACTCATCATTCCAACATGTTTGATGAATTTTAATTCATCCTTCAGTTCAGTTCAGTATGTTATCAAATGTTATTAGTCACATGCGCGAATACAACCGGTGTAACAGTGAAAGGCTTACTTACGAGCCCTAACCAACAGTGGCGTGCCGTGGGCCTGGGGCCTAGGCCTTCAGTGAGGTACTACACAGTCCCACCCGAATTAATCCACCTCTTATTATCATCAATTATGCCATGGCTCTAGACACTATACATTTAGACAGAAACGCAGTATAACCAGGCGTTGCGTCACCTTGAAATTGACAAATAGAAATTTTGGGTAAACAGTGTTTAACAGACAACTCAAGTTTGCAAAGCCAGTGTGGCTCCAAACACCAAATCGATCACTTGCAAATAATAGGCATTCCCAGCAGTACAGTTTGCAGTGCTTCTCGGAGCCTTTGGCCATTGACAGCGCTCGTAGTTGAAACTTTGAAAGTGGCGAACGAACCCTTTTCCCGCCTGTGACAGGCTTTGTAGCGTCGGCGTCGGGCGACCCTCCTCTACACGTCTAACTTTTCTTGAAAAGTTCGTCTTGAGAATGGTTATAATTATATCCTCGACGAAATCGATATCTTCTCCTCTTCCGCCATTGTGGGTTCAAAAAAAGCTTAGTAGAGTTTCTAGATCTGCATAGACCTGCCCATAGGACCTGCCTCTCATATTGGTAATCCAATCAAAAGACGTGGACGCCCTAGCGCTGCTAGCTGGCTCCTGTGTAACACTGGAGCCAGCCAGCAGGCGTACAATAGCCAACTCTAAAGCTGATTGGTTGACACACAATTTTAATTTCCATTCACTTTAAGCTACAAGCGCCCGCACTGTTGATTCTGAAGGCCTGAGAGCAGATTTTAGACCCCTGGCAACACATGATGGCTGAATATGATTGGATAAAAGATCTAACATAAAGACCAGCCCTAAATCTCAACCTGGGGCTGGAAGCAGTGCAACCAAGAGGAAAGCTATGAAATGGAGGTATAACTCTTACTCTGGGGAATAATTTAATACATATTTGTGGGAAAATATATTTAAAAAAAATATATATTCTGATGATGTTTAGGCCAGCAGAGAAGGCCTTGCAGGCCCTGACGGCCCACCACTGCTAACCAACAATGCCGTTTCATTCAGTCATTTGTCTGCGTTGCAATAGGAATTTAATCAGAGAATAGAATACTCTTATCCATTTGTTTATTGAAATCCATGTGTGTGTTTTTAGCCTATCACTTTAACTAATTGTTTAATTTTAGACTTTTCCAAATACAAAATAGGCCTTCAACTTGTAGGCGTTTGCAATTTAGGCTATYATTTTGGGTACTGGTGTCTTGTGGAATAAATTTTACAACTCTATTTGTGTTCTATAACTGTTTTTATTACAGGGCTCTCCTTAAAAAGAGACACTAGCTCACATGCCTCTAAATATAGCCTCTATATAAATGGTAAACAAAATAGTTGAAGAAGCACGTGCAGTGGCGGATAGGGAAAATAAATCTAGCAATAAAAATAGGCTGTAGATCGTCTTGACCATTTGGGTCCCCTTGGCTATAACCTGTCCTGAGTTAAATAGCCAAGACTTCATCAATATTTCTGTTTTGTCTCATCTATTGATATGGTTATAGCCTCTGCGGGATGGGGTTGTGCAATGCAAATGGCCGTAACAAGCCTCCATACAGAGTTGGAATTCACTAATACAACAGTCAAAAAGCCTAATATAAGGCCTACAGTCCGTGCTCCCAAATACTGGGACAAGTGTGATTCATTTGGTTACATGATCACCACAGTAGCCCCACGCGGCTATAAAAAATAAATTATGCAATTATATGGTAACAGCATGGCATATTTACATAGTGGAATAGGCCTAAATCATATTTACTGTCCATTTTGTAGCTCAGGTGGTTATTCTAGACAAGGCTCTTCTGTGTCTTTTATCATTCTCACACAAGTCATTTGCTGAAGGCCCAAGCCTTTACTACGCCATCTAGTGGTGTAATGTCGTTATTGAATGCAGTTCTAAAACCAGCTCTCGACTTATTTTGGAAATGAAACCGGAAGCTGAAAAGTAACTCTAACTTCTGGGCTAGAGTGGTTTGATCGACGAGATAACTTATGTTCATGTCCTTTACAAATGCCACATTACTGACAAAAGTTTGTGTACGCATAAAAAAAGATCTGAAACCGAGTAAAGTATGATGTAAAGTAAGATTTGAACGTGTAAATGTTCATTCATAGTCTTATAATAGTTTTTACTGTAAGTTTACAGATATTCTAATTTAATGTTTACGTTTCATGTTTCACGCATGTCTTTAACACACTTTACGTATTGATTTTCTTACGATCTTAACGATACGTACGTTCAACCTTTTGGGCAGTTATCTCGCTCCACACTTAATGATCAAATCAGTTTTGTTTTTCAAATCGGTTTTGGACTACAGCAGTAGCCACAGCAGTCAACTAGCTAGGTAGCCACAGCAGTCAACTAGCTAGGTAGCCACACCAGTCAACTAGCTAGGTAGCCACACGCTCAGTGTATTTGGAAGACATTAAACAAACTGACCACTGTCCTTGTAACATTCTCTGATTGGTTGGACGTTGTCAGGCATCAACGTTAGGACAACGTTCCTGTGATGAAACGGACTAAGATCTGACAACATTACTAACAAATGTCTGGAATACTTATGATTCTGTCCCGATGATATGTGAGGCACAGCATTCTGCGGGGTATGTGTGAGAGAGAAGAGTGTGTGTACATGTCTCTCTGTGTGTGTGTGGCGATGGAACAGGTTTACTGACATCGTCAGGTAAAGGATACACGTCCTTCATCTGGTCGATGGAGGGAGTGAGGATGATGTCGTTGATGCTGATGATGTTCTCATGTTTGAAGCGCAGCAGGATCTTAATCTCTCTCAGAGTCCTCTGGCAGTATGTCTGGTGCTCAAACGGACTGATCTTCTTTATCGCCACGCGGACCTTGTTGTCACGGCAATACGCAGAGCTGGGGGGAGAGAGAGAGAGGGGAGGTTAGAGTCAGAGTCAGAGCTAGAGAGAGAGAGAGAGAGAGAGGGGGAGGTTAGAGTCAGAGTCAGAGCTGGGGGGAGAGAGAGAGGAGGGGGAGGTTAGAGTCAGAGCTGGGGGGAGAGAGAGGGATAGGTTAGAGTCAGAGTCAGAGCTGGGGGGGAGAGAGGGGGGGGTTACAGTCAGAGTGAGAGAGAATCAGCTGAATGTAATTGAAAAATCCATACTATCTAATCACTTCTGGGAAAATTGGAACACATTAAAACACAAAGACTTATCCAATCCAAAACAGAGATGTGGATAAACCCTTCTCCAATCTTTTTGTCTCTGTAACAAAGAACAAATAGCAAAACACACATCAAATACAAATCTTAAAATAATCTATTTAAGACTACCAGAACTCTGGTCCTCCGAGTGACTCAGCGGTCTAAGGCACTGCAGTGCTTGAGGCGTCACTACTGATCAGGGTTCGATCCCGGGCTGTGTTGCAGCCGGCCGCGACCGGGAGATTCATGAGGTGATCTCCTGATTGTCGCCTGGGTTAGGGGAGGGTTTGTCATGGCGGGATGTCCGTGTCCCATCGCGCTCTTGTGACTCCTGTGGCGGGCCGGGTGTAACGGATTGAAATGGCTAGCTAGTTAGCGGGTACGCGCTACTAGCATTCCAATCAGTTACGTCACTTGCTCTGAGACTTAAGTAGGGTTTCCCCTTGCTCTGCAAGGGCCGCGGCTTTTGTGGAGCGATGGGTAACGACGCTTCGTGGGTGTCAGTTGTTGATGTGTGCAGAGGGTCCCTGGTTCGAGCCCGGGTATGGGCGAGGGGACGTACTAAAGTTATACTGTTCACGGGCGCGTGCACTCTGACACCGTCGCCAGTGGTACAGTGTTTCCTCCGAGACGTTGGTGAGGGCTGATTCCGGGTTAAGCGAGCAGTGTGTCATGAAGCAGTGCAGCTTGGTGGGGTTGTGTTTCGGAGGACGCATGGCTCTCGACCTTCGCCTCTCCTGAGTCCGTACGGGAGTTGCGGATTGGGACAAGACAGACTACAAATTAGATAAAAATATATTAAAAAATATATTTTTTAAATACATTTTAAAAATAGACTACGAGAACCCACTGGGTTCGTCAATTACATTGAATGAACACTACAGGACAAAATACAAACCCTCAAAACCAAAAAGGCCTGTGGTGTTGATGGTATCCTAATTAAATGATAAAATATACAGAGTACAAATTCCAATTGGATATACTTTTTAACATCTCCTCAGCTGTGGAATCTTCCCCAATATTTGGAACAAAGGACTGAGCCCCCCCGCATCCACAAAGTGTAAACAAATTTGCCCCAATAACTACTGTGGATATGTGTCAACAGCAACCTTGGGAAAATCCTCTGCGAAATAATTAACAGCAGACTTGTACATTTACTCAGTGAAG
>NW_019943046.1:96873-107989 GCF_002910315.2 Salvelinus sp. IW2-2015 | reverse complement strand
AAAGAGGGGGGGGTTACAGTCAGAGTGAGAGAGAATCAGCTGAATGTAATTGAAAAATCCATACTTCTAATCACTTCTGGGAAAATTTGAACACATTAAACACAAAGACTTATCCAATCCAAAACAGAGATGTGGATAAACCCCTTCTCCAATCTTTTTGTCTCTGAACAAAGAACAAATAGCAAAAACACACATCAAATACAAATCTTAAAATCATCTATTTAAGACTACCAGAACTCTGGTCCTCCGAGTGACTCAGCGGTCTAGCACTGCAGTGCTTGAGCGTCACTACTGATCAGGGTTCGATCCCGGGCTGTGTTGCAGCCGGCCGCGACCGGGAGATTCATGAGGTGATCTCCTGATCGTCGCCTGGGTTAGGGGAGGGTTTGTCATGGCGGGATGTCCGTGTCCCATCGCGCTCTTGTGACTCCTGTGGCGGGCCGGGTGTAACGGATGTGAAATGGCTAGCTAGTTAGCGGGTACGCGCTACTAGCATTCCAATCAGTTACGTCACTTGCTCTGAGACTTAAGTAGGGTTTCCCCTTGCTCTGCAAGGGCCGCGGCTTTTGTGGACGATGGGTAACGACGCTTCGTGGGTGTCAGTTGTTGATGTGTGCAGAGGGTCCCTGGTTCGAGGCCGGGTATGGGCGAGGGGACGTACTAAAGTTATACTGTTACACGGGCGCGTGCACTCTGACACCGTCGCCAGTGGTACAGTGTTTCCTTGAGACGTTGGTGAGGCTGACTTCCGGGTTAAGCGAGCAGTGTGTCATGAAGCAGTGCAGCTTGGTGGGGTTGTGTTTCGGAGGACGCATGGCTCTCGACCTTCGCCTCTCCTGAGTCCGTACGGAGTTGCGGCATTGGGACAAGACAGACTACCAATTAGATAAAAATATATTAAAAAATATATTTTTTAAATACATTTTAAAAATAGACTACGAGAACCCACTGGGTTCGTCAATTACATTGAATGAACACTACAGGACAAAATACAAACCCTCAAAACCAAAAAGGCCTGTGGTGTTGATGGTATCCTAAATTAAATGATAAAATATACAGAGTACAAATTCCAATTGGATATACTTTTTAACATCATCCTCAGCTGTTGAATCTTCCCCAATATTGGAACAAAGGACTGAGCCCCCCCCCGAATCCACAAAGTGTAAACAAATTTGCCCCAATAACTACTGTGGGATATGTGTCAACAGCAACCTTGGGAAAATCCTCTGCGAAATAATTAACAGCAGACTTGTACATTTACTCAGTGAAGTCAATGTACTAGCAAATCACAAAATGGATTTTCACCAAATTACCGTACAACAGACCACGTATTCACCAAATTACGTACAACAGACCACGTATTCACCAAATTACCGTACAACAGACCACGTATTCACCAAATTACCGTACAACAGACCACTATTCACCAATTCCGTACAACAGACCACGTATTCACCAAATTACCGTACAACAGACCACGTATTCACCAAATTACCGTACAACAGACCACGTATTCACCAAATTACCGTACAACAGACCACGTATTCACCCTGCACACCCTAATTGACAAACAAACAAACAAACCAAAAGACAGTCTTCTCATGCCTTGTTTCAAAAACCTGGTGACTCACACTGGACTATATAACCGTGCAACACTACAACACACTAAAGTGTGACATGGTTACATACTTCAGCGTTACATGGTGACATACCACATGGTACATAGGTGACATACCACAGTGTACATGGTGACATACCACAGCGTGACATGGTGACATACCACAGTGTTACATGGTGACATACCACAGCGTTACATGGTGACATACCACAGTGGTTACATACCACCTGTTACATGGTGACATACCACAGTGTTACATGGTGACATACCACAGTGTACATGGTGACATACCACCGTGTTACATGGTGACTACCACCGTGTTACATGGTGACATACCACAGGTTACATGGTGACATACCACGGTTACATGGTGACATACCACAGTTTACATGGTGACATACCACAGTGTTACATGGTGACATACCACAGTGTTACATACTACAGTGTTACATGGTGACATACTACAGTGTTACATACTACAGTGTGGTGTTACATGGTGAGACTACAGTCTGAACAGTCAAATCTGATTTATTTGCCCTCAAGTGGTTTTTAGACTTATTCAACATATATTGTTGCTTGCTAGCTACTCTGTTGACAGCAACATGTGGTAGCTAATTAGCTTGTTAATTGTTTACATTTCAAATTAGTAGAAAGCTAAACAGCTAGCTAGTTGACAGTGTGGCAACCTAGCTAGTGGACTGGTGTGGCAACCTAGCTAGTGGACCGCAGTGGCTACCTAGCTAGTTGTGGTTACCTAGCTAGTTGTGGCTACCTAGCTAGTTGGACTGCAGTGGCCTTACCTAGCTAGTTGACTGGCAGTGCTAACCTAGCTAGTTGACTGCTGTGGCTACCTAGCTAGTTGACTGCTGTGGCTACCTAGCTAGTTGACTGCTGTGGCTACCTAGCTAGTTGACTGCTTGTGTGGCTACCTAGCTAGTTGACTGCTGTGGCTACCTAGCTAGTTGACTGCTGTGGCTACCTAGCTAGTTGACTGCTTTGGCTACTCTCAAGCTAGTTGACTGCTGTGGCTACCTAGCTAGTTGACTTGTGGCTACCTAGCTAGTTGACTGCTGTGGCTACCTAGCTAGTTGACTGCTTGTGGCTACCTAGCTAGTTGACTGCTTTGGCTACCTAGCTAGTTGACTGCTTTGGCTACCTAGCTAGTTGACTGCTTTGGCTTACCTAGCTAGTTGACTGCTGTGGGCTTACCTAAGCTAGTTGACTGCTGTGGCTACCTAGCTAGTTGACTGCTGTGGCTACCTACTAGTTGACTGCGTGGCTACCTAGCTAGTTGACTGCTGTGGCTACCTAGCTAGTTGACTGCTGTGGCTACCTAGCTAGTTGACGCTTTGCTACCTAGCTAGTTGACTGCTTTGGCTACCTAGCTAGTTGACTGCTGTGGCTACCTAGCTAGGTTGACTGCTTTGGCTACCTAGCTAGTTGACTGCTGTGCTACCTAGCTAGTTGACTGCTGTGGCTACCTAGCTAGTTGACTGTGTGGCTACCTAGCTAGTTTTGACTGCTGTGGCTACCTAGCTAGTTGATCTGCTGTGGCTACCTAGCTAGTTGACTGCCTTTTGTGTGGCTACCAGCTAGTTGACTGGACAAAACATTAGGAACACCTGCTCTCTCCACGAGACTGACCAGGTGAATCCATGATCTCTTATTGATGTCACTTGTTTAATCCACTTCAATCAGTGTAGATGAAGGGGAGGAGACAGGTTAAATAAGGACTTTTTAAGCCTTGAGAGAATTGACACATGGATTATGTATGTGTGAATGGGCAAGACAACATATTTAAGTGCCTTTGAACTGGGTATGGTAGTAGGTGCCAGGCGCACCAGTTTGTGTCAAGAACTGCAACGCTGCTGGGTTTTTCACCCTCAACAGTTTCCTGTGTGTATCAAGAATGGTCCATCACCCAAAGGACATCCAATCAACTTGACACAACTGTAGGAATCATTGGAGTCAACATGGGCCAGGATCCCTGTGGAACACTTTAGACACCTTGTATAGTCCATGACCCGACGAATTGAGGCTGTTCTGGGGGCAAAAGGGGCGTGCTAATATTTTGTGCAATCAGTCTAACACAACACTATAACATACTGAAGTTCACTACTGGTCAAAAGTTTTAGAACACCTACTTATTCAAAGGTTTTTATTTTATTTTTTAATATTTTCTACGTTGTAGAATAATAGTGAAGACATCAAAACTATGAAATAGCACATTTGGAATCATGTAGTAACCAAAAAAGTGTAAAACAAATCAAAATATATTTTATTCAGCTTTGCACACTTGGCATTCTCTCAACCAGCTTCATGAGGAATGCTTTTCCAACATTCTTGAAGGATTTCCCACATATGCTGAGCACTTGTTGGCTGCTTTTCCTTCACTCTGCGGTCCAACTCATCCCAAACCATCTCAATTGGKTTGAGGTCRGGTGATTGTRGAGGCCAGGTSATCTGATGCAGCACTCCATCACTCTCCTTCTTGGTCAAATAMCCCTTACAYAGCCTGGAGGTGTGTTGGGTCATTGTCCTGTTGAAAAACAAATGWTAGTCSCACTAAGCCCAAATCAGATGGGATGGCGTATCGCTGCAGAATGCTGTGKTAGCCATGCTGGTTAAGTGTGGCTTGAATTATAAATATATCAGTGTCACCAGCAAAGCCCCATCACACCTCCTCCTCCATGCTTCACGGCAAGAAATACATATGCGTAGATCATCTGTTCACGCACACCGCGTCTCACAAAGACACGGCGGTTGGAACCAAAAATCTACAATTTGACCTCATCAGACCAAAGGACAGATTTCCACTGGTCTAATGTCCACTGCTCGTGTTTCTTGGCCCAAACAAGTATCTTCTTCTTATTGGTGTCCTTTAGTAGTGGTTTCTTTGCAGCAATTCGACCATGAAGGCCTGATTCACACAGTTTCCTCTGAACAGTTGATGTTGAGATKTGTCTGTTACTTGAACTCTGAAGCATTTATTTGGGCTGCAATTTCTGAGGCTGGTAACTCTAATTAACTTATCCTCTGCAGCAGAGGTAACTCTGGGTCTTCCTTTCCTGTGGTGGTCCTCATGAGAGCCAGTTTCATCATAGCGCTTGATAGTTTTTGTGACTGACCTTAAAGAAACTTTCAAAGTTCTTGACATTTTCCAGATTGACTGACCTTCATGTCTTAAAGTAATGATGGACTGTCGTTTCTCTTTGCTTATTTGAGCTGTTCATGCCATAATATGGACCTGGTCTTTTACCAAATAGGGCTATCTTCTGTATATCTCCCCATCTTGTCACAACACAACTGATTGGCTAAAAACGCATTAAGAAGAAAATAAATTCCACAAATGAACTTTTAAGAAAGCACACCTGTTAAATGAAATGCATTCCAGGTGACAACCTCATGAAGCTGGTTAAGAGAATGCCAAGTGTGCAAAGCTGTCATGAAGGCAAAGGGTGGCTACTTTGAAGAATCTCAAATGTAAAATATATTTTGATTTGTTTAACACTTTTTTGTTTGCTACATGATTCCATATGTGTTATTTCATAGTTGTAATGTCTTCACTGTTATTCTACAATGTAGAAAATAGTATCATACAAGAAAGAACACCAACTCATTCAAGGGTTTAAAACGTTAAAAAAAAAATCTATACAGTTTCACAATTCTTGACATTTAATCCGAGTAAAAATTCCCTGTCTTAGGTCAGTTAGGATCACCACTTTATTTTAAGAATGTGAAATGTCAGAATAATAGTAGAGAGAATGATTTATTTCAGCTTTTATTTCTTTCATCACATTCCCAGTGCGTCAGAAGTAAATATACACAATTAGTATTTGGTAGCATTGCCTTTAAATTGTTTAACTTGGGTCAAATGTTTCGGGGTAGCCTTCTACAAGCTTGGCCCATTCCTGACCCATCCTCCTGACCAGAGTTGTATAACTGAGTCAGGTTTGTAGGCTCCTTGCTCGCACACCACCTTTTCAGTTCTCCCACACATTTTCTATAGGATTGAGGTCAGGGCTCTGTGATGCCACTCCAATACCTTGACTTTGTTACTTAAGCCATTTTTGCCACAAACGTTGGAAGTATGCTTGGGTCATTGTCCATTTGGAAAGACCCATTTGCGACCAAGATTTGACTTCCTAGACTGATGTTCTTGAATGTTGCTTCACATATATCCACATAATTTCCCTCCCTCATGATGCCATCTATTTGTGAAGTGCCAACCCAATCCCTCCTGCCAGAAAAGCACCCCCACAACATATGCTACCACCCCGTGCTTTCACGGTTGGGATGTGTGTTCTTCGGCTTGCAAGCGCCCCCTTTTTCCCAAACATAACCATGATCGTATGGCCAAACGTTCTATTTTTGTTTCATCAGACCAGAGGACATTTCTCCAAAAAAGTACTACCTTGTCCCCCATGTGCATTGCCAAACCGTAGTCTGGCTTTTTATGGCGGTTTTGGACAGTGGCTTCTTCCTTGCTGAGCGACCTTACAGGTTATGGTCACTATAGGACTCGTTTTACTGTGGATATAGATAATTCTGTACCTGTTTCCTCCAGCATCTTCACAAGTTCCTTTGCTGTTGTTCTGCGATTGATTTGCACTTTTCGCACAAGTATGTCACCATGTAACGCTTTGGTATGTCGCCATGTGACTTTCTCATTGTTGCAGCCTGAATTCAAAATAGATTACATTAAATATGTATTTTCTCACCCATCTACAGACAATACCCCATAAAGACAAAATGAAAACCATGTTTTTAGAAATTTTACCAATTTTATTAAACTTGAAACTTGAAATATCGAATTTACATAAGTATTCATACCCCTGAGTCAATACATGTTAGAATCACGTTTGGCAGCGAGTACAGCTGTGAGTCTTTTTGTCTGAGAGTTTTCTTTTGCGAGGGTGGAGACTTATGGAACTCCCAATTTCTAACAGGTATATATCCACATTTAATTCACACAGCTGACCAAATTACGCAAGATTTTAGCGCTCAGTTAACTGAGATACACTGTTGGTCTTTAACAGTGTGTAACCCAGCTACTCATGACCTGATGGAGACAGACCTGTACAAGCTGAGCCTTAGATCTAATGACATGGGTTGTGTTGTTGTACCTATCTAGCAGATTCCTTAACCCCTTGTCTCCTAGCTACATCGTGCAGGACCTGATGGAGACAGACCTGTACAAGCTCCTGAAGACCCAGCGCCTGAGCAACGATCACATCTGTTACTTCCTGTATCAGATCCTGAGAGGTCTGAAGTACATCCACTCTGCCAACGTCCTGCACCGCGACCTCAAACCCTCCAACCTGCTGCTCAATACCACCTGTGACCTAAAGGTACTGACCCCTGACCCTAACGTCCTGCACCGCGACCTCAAACCCTCCAAATCACTGAAGCTGGAGTATTTTATATATATATATATATAAATCTTATATCTCCCTCACTAACTTTAGTTAGGTCACAGTTGTAAATGAGAACTTGTTCTCAACTGGCCTACCTGGTTAAAATAATAGGTGAAAAATAAAAAAATGTCGCAAGGATCTGGACACAATTCCTTGCAGCTGAAAATGTCCCAGTTCTTCCATGGCCTGCATACTCACCAGACATRTCATCCATTGAGCATGTTTGGGATGCTCTGGATCGAGGTGTACGACAGCGTGTTCCAGTTCACGCCAATATCCAGCAACTTCCCACAGCCATTGAAGAGGAGTGGGACAACATTCCACAGGCCACAATCAACATCCTGATCAACTCTATGTGAAGGAGATGTGTCGTGCTGCATGAGGGAAATGGTGGTCACACCAGATACCATAGCGGACAAAAGTCAATGCATGGGGCATCTCTGCCATCACAGCGAACGTCCATTTGGAGAGCAGAAGGTGGGGAGTTTGAGTCAGTTTCCTCTTGATTGCAATAGATGCAGTAGCATTAAATTCTTCCTTTCACAGTGTTATCTGACAAAGGCATTGATGGGAGTGCCTCTGCCTTCAGTGATTTTTGCAATTTGTTCCAGTCATTGGCAGCAGAGAACTGGAAGGAAAAGCGGCCAAAAGGGGAGTTGCCTTTGGGGATGACCAGTGAAATATACCTGCTGGAGTTGACCACAGCAAACCGCATTAAATTCTCTGGCAACAGCTCTGGTGGACGATTCCTGCTGTCAGCATGCCAATTTGACGATTCCTCAAAACTTGAGACCTCTGGCATTGTGTTGTGTGGCAAAACTGCACATTTTAGTGGTATTTTATTGTCCCCAGCACAAGGTGCACCTGTGTAATGATCCTGCTGTTTTGTCAGCTTCTTGATATGCCACACTTGTCAAGTGGATGGATTATCTTGGCAAAGGAGGAATGCTCACTAAAAGGGATGTGAAGACATTTGTGTACACAATTTGAGAGAATTAAGCTTTTTGTGTTTATGGAACATTTCTGGGATATTTTATTTCAGCTCATGAAACATGGGACCAACACTTGTTGCGTTTAGTGTGTAAAACAATTTCACTACATGGAGTCACGACCCCAAGTTTGGGAACAGCTGCCCTAACCTCTAACCTACTGCACCGAGACCTCAGGCCCTCCAACCTGCTGCTCAATTACATCTGTGATCACAAAATACACTACTAACCTCTAACGTCCTGCACCGAGACCTCAGGCCCTCCAACCTGCTCCTGAATTCCATCTGTGATCACAAAATACACTACTAACCTCTAACGTCCTGCACCGAGACCTCAGGCCCTCCAACCTGCTGCTCAATACCACCTGCGACCTCAAGGTAACGAACCTTGACCCCTAACCTAATCAGTAATAATACTACACTTTGGACCTGTTTCCGGGGCACTGTCTGGGTCTAAAACGATTGCTTAATGGAGAATCTTTATTGAAAGTGTTTGTTTATTCCAGGACTAGGTTTAGTCTGGGAAATCAGCTCCTTCCAGGACTAGGTTTAGTTTGGGAAATCAGCTCCTTCCAGGACTAGGTTTAGTCTGGGAAATCAGCTCCTTCCAGGACTAGGTTTAGTCTGGGAAATCAGCTCCTTCCAGGACTAGGTTTAGTACTGGGACAATTCGGCTTCTCCAGACTTAAGTTTCTACAAGGCAGTCAGGCTTCAAAATGCATGTTTGCTGTTACATTCTGCCGATGTCCCCAACTGAAGGTTGCCATTTCTTCCATTGGTTGAGCTCTCGCTAAACCCTCTTCTCTCCCTTCCTCACTAACATCACTCGTTTTACTTCTATCCTCCCTCCTCTCCTCACAACGTCCCTCCCGCTGTCCCCTCCGAATGATCCCCTTTCTATCTCCTTTCATTCTCCCTTTCCTCCTCTCCTCACTAATGTCCTCTGAATGTCTCCTTTAATCTCTTTCATTCTGCTCTCTCTTCCTTCTCGCTGCTGCCTCCCCCAACCCCCCCCCCCCCCCCCCCCCCCCCCCCCCCCGCTGCTCTCTTCCACTTAACATCCCCTCCTCTTCCCCTCTCCTTAGATCTGCACTTCGGTCTTGCACGTGTGGCTGACCCAGACCACGACCACACAGGTTTCCTGACGGAGTATGTAGCTACTCGCTGGTACCGGGCGCCTGAGATCATGCTCAACTCCAAGGTTAGCGCCACCTGGTGGCCAGACAGATAAATGCCAAATCTCAATGCACCACACACCATGACACAAGACCAGGGGTTTTCAACCTTTCCTTGCCCAGGCAAACCGGTGACCCAGGGACTGCGATCATATGTTAAGACAAGATGTGATATATATTTTTACTATCAGGTGAACGCTAATGAAAGTAGAATTATTCAACATGTAAAATGAATAGAATTGTTGGGACAGTTTCATTATGTTGACCTCCCCACAGTTTATTGGAAGAGGAAGTGTAAACTCTAACATACCTTTTCTAGCTAATAGATTATCTTGGTGGCGTGGACAAAATGTTGCTGTTTTTAAAGCGTGCATGCTAACCGTTCCTGTAGACTTCCAGTCATTGCGCTAATGCTAGTTAGGTGGTTTCCATGACCCAACGCAAACTTCTTTTATACTGGACAGAGACTTTTTATTTATTTAACCTTTATTTTATCAGGGAGTCCGAATTACAGAAATGACACACAACAAAATAAATACAAGCAGAAAGAAAAAGTCTTAAACACATTAATACGGTCCTCAATCAGCTTCCTGAATTGACCTAGAGACACCAGAACATCACATTCATCAGTAATACGGTCCTCAATCAGCTTCCTGAATTGACCTAGAGACACCAGAACATCACATTCCTCAGTAATAAGGTCCTCAATCAGCTTCCTGAATTGACCCAGAGACACCAGAACATCACATTGAAAATCATTTTGAAGATTGTTCCACAAATAAGGTGCAAGATAACTAAAAGCTGACTCAGTAGAGACCAATGGAATTTCCAGAGTTAGCCATCCCTGAGATTGGGTCTGGTAACTCGTTTGTCTTAAGTAATGATGTTAGGTACAGTGGGACTTTTTAACATTTATTTTTTACAGATACGTCGATATTGTTAACAGTAAAAAGTACAGGACTTAGAATCGACCCCTGAGGGACATGTTTCGTAATATCCAGGAACCCTGAATTTTTGTAAACTTTTATATTTTCTCCCCCTTTTGAGGAAAGCCTCTGAATTAGCAGTGAGTGACCGACAGTATTGAAAGCCTCTGAATTAGCAGTGAGTGACCGACAGTATTGAAAGCCTTTGACCGGTTCATGAAGAGGGCAGCACAATGTTGCCTTTTATCCACACAGTTAACCACATCATTTATAACTAGGAATGCAGCAGAGATGGTGCTAGGACCTGGTCTAAAACCTGGCTGACATTTCAAAGATGAGAAAGATCTTAGCTGAGAATTAATCAAGGATTCTAATGTTTTAGCTGGGCAAGAAAGTTTAGAAATGGGCCAATTTTTTTGTTTTTGTTTGTTATTTGGGTCACAAGGGTCACCACCAGATATTATCGTCAGGTTAGGGGGAGTACATTGCCCTGTCCACACCTTGGGGTCAGGTTAGGGGGAGTACGTGGGCCCTGTCCACACCTTGGGGTCAGGTTAGGGGGAGTACATGGGCCCTATCCACACCTTGGGGTCAGGTTAGAGGGGGTACATGGTCCGTATCCACACCTTGGGGTCAGGTTAGGGGGAGTACATNGTACATGGTCCGTATCCACACCTTGGGGTCAGGTTAGGGGGAGTACATGGTCCGTATCCACACCTTGGGGTCAGGTTAGAGGGGGTACATGGTCCGTGTCCACACCTTGGGGTCAGGTTAGGGGCAGTACATGGTCCGTATCCACACCTTGGGGTCAGGTTAGGGGGAGTACACCACCCCTGTATTAGTCTACAATAGAGTAGACTAATACAGACTAAACATGTATCTGCTGTATTAATACTAGAGGTTACTACATGTATCTGCTGTGTTAATGCTAGAGGTTACTACATGTATCTGCTGTATTAATACTAGAGGTTCCTACATGTATCTGCTGTATT
>NW_019943046.1:90090-90698 GCF_002910315.2 Salvelinus sp. IW2-2015 | reverse complement strand
TGCTGTATTAATACTAGAGGTTACTACAGCCAGGGGACATGTATCTGCTGTATTAATACTAGAGGTTACTACAGCCAGGGGACATGTATCTGCTGTATTAATACTAGAGGTTACTACATGTATCTGCTGTATTAATGCTAGAGGTTACTACATGTATCTGCTGTGTTAATGCTAGAGGTTACTACATGTATCTGCTGTATTAATACTAGAGGTTACTACATGTATATGCTGTATTAATACTAGAGGTTACTACATGTATCTGCTGTATTAATACTAGAGGTTACTACATGTATCTGCTGTATTAATACTAGAGGTTACTACATGTATCTGCTGTGTTAATACTAGAGGTTACTACATGTATCTGCTGTATTAATGCTAACYCCTCCTCTCTCAGGGTTACACCAAGTCTATTGATATCTGGTCTGTGGGCTGCATCCTGGCTGAGATGCTCTCCAATAGACCCATCTTCCCTGGGAAGCACTACCTGGACCAGCTCAACCACATACTGGGTATGTACACACTACCTGGACCAGCTCAACCACATACTGGGTATGTACACACTACCTGGACCAGCTCAACCACATACTGGGTACGTACACACTACCTGG
>NW_019943046.1:75128-88154 GCF_002910315.2 Salvelinus sp. IW2-2015 | reverse complement strand
AAAGAGAGAGATATGCTTAGCCCCTCCTCTGCATCAGGGTTATCATCCAAGTCTATTGATATCTGGTCCTGTGGGCTGCATCCTGGCTGAGATTGCTTCTCTAATAGACCATCTTCCCTGGGACAGCACTACCTGGACCCTAGCTCAACCAATTACTGGGTAACGTACACAACTACCCTGGACCAGCTCAACCACATACTGGGTATGTACAATCCACTAGCCATGGACCCAGCTCCAACACATACTGGGTTATGTACACACATCAACACACACACACACACACAAGGCAGCTCAAACCCATTACTGGGTATGTACACACACACACACACACAGCTCAACCACATACTGGGTACGTACACACTACCTGGATAGCTTCAAACACAATACTGGGTATGTACACATACTTGGAACGTAGCTCAAAACCACATACTGGGTATGGTTACACACTACCTGGACCAGTTCAACCACATACTGGGGTAATGTACAACATACTGACCAGCTCAACCATACTGGGTAATGTTACACACTAACCTGGACCGCAGCTTCAACGCACATACTGGGTACATGTACACACCTACCTGGACAGCTCAACCACATTACTGGGTACGTCCAACACACAGCAGTTTGATGTGTGTCTCCTCTTAGCTGTTGAGCTGACCCCCTGGTGGTCGTGGTCTCTCCTCTACTGTTTTGAGCTGACCCCCTGGTGTCGTGTCTCCTCTAGCTTCGTTGAGCTGACCCCTGGTGTCGTGTCTCCTCAGCTGTTGAGCTTGACCCCGGTGTCGTGTCCTCCTCTAGCTGTTGAGCTGGACCCTGGTGTCCGTGTCTCCTCTTCTGTTGAGCTGACCCCTGGTGGTCGTGTCTCCCTCTAGCTGTTGAAGCTGACCTGGTGTCCGTGTCTCCTCTACGCTTGTTGAGCTGACACCCCTGGTGTCGTGTCTCTCTAGCTGTTGAGCTGACCCCTGGGTGTCGTGTCTCCTCTAGCTTGTTGATTCCTGACTCCTGGTGTCGTTGTCTCCTCTAGCTGTTGAAGCTGGGACCCCTGGTGTCGTGTCCTCCTCTAGCTGTCGAGCTGACCCCTGGTGTCGTGTCTCCTCTAGCCTTTGTTGAGGCTGACCCCTGGGTGTCGTGTCTCCTCTAGCTGTTGAGCTGACCCGCTGGTTGTTGTTCCCCCCCCCCCTCCAGGTATGCTAGGGTCTCCTTCCCAGGAGGATCTGAACGCAATCATCAACATGCAAGGCCAGGACCTACCTGCGTCTCTCCCGCCTTGCGCTGCAAAGGTTCCTGGAACCGCCTCTTTCACCAACGCTGACCCCAAAAGCTCTGGACCTGCTGGACAAGATGTTGACCTTTAACCCCAAAAAGAGGATGCGAGGTGGAGGAGGCTTCTGGCTCCCCCTAACCTGGAGGCAGTACTACGTCCTACAGATGAAGGTAATGGGACCCCGCTGAATCCCTGACCCAGCTTCACCCTTTAACCTGGAGAAAAAGTATTACAAACCCCTAACAGATGAAGGTAAATGAACCTGACCTGACCCCAGCTCACCCTTACCTGGAGCAGTATTAACAACCCTACAGTTGAAGGTAATGAAGCCCTGACCGCTGAAACCCCGCAGCTGCACCCTCACGTGGAGGCAGTATTACAATCCTACAGTTTTGAGGTTAATGAACCCTGACCCTTGACACCAAAGCTCCACCCTTACGCTGAAGCAGTATTACGGCGCCTACCAGATGAAGGTAACTGAACCCTGAACCCCTGAACACCAGCTCACCCTTACCCTGGAAGCAGTACTAACGGCCCTAACAGATGAGGTAATGAAACCCTGACCGCCTGACCCCCTAGCTCCCCCTTAACAGGAGCAGTACTACGGCCTAACAGATGGGTAATGAACCCTGACCCCTTGACAGCCTAGCTCTACCCTTACTGGAGCAGTACTGACGGGCCCTACAGTTTTGAGGTAATGAACCCTGACCTGACCCCAGCTCACCCTTACTGAAAAGCAGTAATTTAACAAACCTACAGTTGAGGTAATGAACCCTGACCTGGGACCCCAGCTCAAACCCTAGCTTGAAATCAGTACTACAACCCTAGAGATGAGGTAATGAAACCCTGACCCTGACCCCGAGCTCACCCCTTAGCTTGAAGCAGTACTACAACCCTAGCAGATGAAGGTTAATTGAACCCTGACCCCTGAGCCCAGCTCACCCTTACCTTGGAGCAGTACTACGGCCCCTACAGATGAGGTAATGAACCCTGACCCCCTGACACAGCTTCACCCCTTACCTGGAGCAGTACACTACGGCCCCTACAGCATTGAGGGTAATGAACCGCTGACCCCTGACCCCAGCTCACCTTACCTGGACGCAGTATTACAACCCTACAGATGAGGGTAAAAATGAACCCTGAACCCCGCTGACCCTAGCTCACCCTACCTGGAGCAGTACTACGGCCCTAACAGATGAGGTAATGAACCCTGACCCCTGACCCTAGTCACCTTGAACCTGGAAGCAGGTACTACGGCCCTACAGATGAAGGTTAATGAACCCTGACCCCTGAACCCCAGCTCACTTAGCTTGAATCAGTACCTACAACCCTACAGATGAGGTAATGAACCCTGACCCCTGGACCCCAGCTCACCCTTAGCTGAAAGCAGTACTACAACCCTACAAGATGAGGTAAATGAACCCTGAACCTCCAGCTCACCCTTACCTGGGAGGCAGTAAACTACGGCCCTACAGACTGAGGTTAATGAACCCTGACCTGACCACCAGCTCACCCTTTACCTGGAGCAGTACTAACGGCCCTACAGATGAGGTAATGAACCCCTGACCCCTGACCCCCCAGCTCACCCTTTAACCTGGAGCAGTAATTACAACCCTACAGATGAGGTAATGAAAACTCCTGACGCCCTGAACCCTAGCTCCAACGCCTTACCATGGAGCACAGTACTACGGCCCTAAGTTTTTGGAGGGTAATGACCCCTGACCCCCTGACCCAGCCCTCACCCTTAGCTGAAGGTACTACAACCCTACAGATTGAGGTAATGAAACCCTGACCCTGACCCTAGCTCACCCTAAACCTGGAAGCAGGTACTACGGCCCTAAGAAATGGAGGTTTATGAACCCTGACCCCCTGACAACCAGCTCACCCTTACCTGGAGCAGTACTACGGCCCCTACAGATGAGGTACTGAACCCTGACGCCCTGGACCCTAGCTTCACTTACCTGGAAGCGTAACTACGGCCCTACAGAATGAGGTAACTGAACCCTGACCCTGACACAGCTCACCCCTTACCTGGAGCAGTACTACGGCCCTACAGATGAGGTAATGAACCCTAACCTCTGACCCTAGCTCACCTTACCTGAAGCAGTACTACAACCTACAGATGAAAGGTAATGAACCCTGACTGAACCCCAGCTCCACCCTTAGCTGAAGCAGACTACGGCCCACAGATGAGGTAATGAACCCAGGGGTTAAAGTTCTGTCACAAGCGATGTTTTTCCATCATATGGATGACGCGTGAAGGTTTATTGAGTAAATAATAATAACACAGTTCATGTAATTATTTTGGATTATAACATCTTTTCAAACTGAGATAGAATAGTGGTAGAAATTATACTGGGGGCCATATTTAATATCACATATTTATATAATACACACACCACACTTGGAAGTCAAGAAGTTACATTACACTTAGTTGGAGTCATTAAACTTGTTTTTCAACCACTTCCACAAATGTCCCCTTGTTTAACAAAGCTATAGTTTTAGCAAGGTCAGTTAGGACATCTTACTTTGGTGCATGACCAAAATAATGTTTTTCTAATAATTGTTTACAGACAGATTACTTTCACTTATACATTCACCTGTATGCACAATTCCAGTGGGTCAGGAAAGTTTACATCCACTAAGTTGACTGTGCCTTTTAAACATCTTGGAAAAAATTTCCAGAAAATTTAATGTCAACTGGCTTTATAATAAGCTTTTCTCGATAGGCTAATTGACATAATTTGGTCATTGGAGGTGTACCTGTGGATGTATCTCAAGGCCCTACTTCAAAACTCAGTGTCTCTTTGCTTGACATCATGGGAAATCAAAAGAAAATCAGCCAAAGAACATCAGAAAAAGATTGTAGACCTCCACCAAGTCTGGTTCAATCCATTGGGAGCAATTTCAAATGCCTGAAGGTAACCACGGTTTATTATCTGTACACAACAATAGTATGAGTAATTAACCCCCATGGACCAACGCCATGCCGTCATAACCGCTCAGGAAGGAGAATGCGTTTTGTCTCCCCTAGAGATGAAACGTACTTTGGTGTGGAAAAGTATAAACAAATAAATCGCAGAACAACAGCAAAGGACCTTGTGAAGATGCTGGAGGAAACAGGTAGCAAAAGTATCTTATATACCACAGTAAAACGAGTCCCTATATCGACATAACCTGACAACGGCCACTCAGCAAGGAAGAAGGCACTGCTCCAAAACCGCCATCCAAAAAAGCCAGGGACGGTTTTTTTGCAATGCACAATGGGACAAAGATGTAACTTTTTTTGGAGAATTGGTCTTTAGTCCTGATGAAACAAAAAACTAGATTAGAACTGTTTGGCCATAAATGACCATCGTTATGTTTTGGAGGAAAAAAGTGGAGGCTTGCAAGCGGAGTAACACCATCCCAACCGAGAAGCTAGGGGGTAGGCAGCATCATGTTGTGGGGGGTGCTTTTGCTGCAGGAGGGACTGGTGCACTTAACAAAATAGATCAAATCATGAGGAAAGAAAATTCTGTGGATATATTGAAGCAACCATCTCAAGACATCAGTCAGGTAAAGTAAAAGCTTGGGTCGCAGATGGGTTCTTCCAAAAATGGACACTTGACCCAAGCATACTTCAAAGTTGTGGCAAAATGGCTTTAAAGAACAACAAAGTTCACCAGATATTGGACGTGCCATTTTTTCAACATTCAAGCCCTGACGCCCTCAGATCCCAATTGAAAATGTGTGGGCAGGAACTTGGAAGGTGTGTGCGAGCAGGAGGCCCTACAAACCTGAACTCAGTTACACCAGCTTTTGTCAGGAAGGGATGGGGCCAAAATTCACGGAACCAATCTTCGATTGTGGGAAAGCTTGGTGGAAGGCTTAAACCCGATAACGTTTTGACCCAAGTTACAATTTTATTAGGCAATGTCACCTCTTATCCCCTAAATTATACCTAGTTAATAATTGAGAATAGTATTTTTATGTCTAAATTCTTCTACTAGGGTCAGGGATTAGGATGACCAACCACTTTATTTTAATATGTGAAGCCATGTCAATAGAACATTAGTCAGAGAGAAATCGATCTTTGGGATATTAGTGCCTGACATTCTCGTAGGTATCGATAGTTCTCTCACTATACAATTTCCATATTTAAGTAACTTTGTAATGTTAGCCATTGTACCATTTTTAACTTAATAAGATTTTAAACGCTGTTGGGGTCTGAAACGTTTCGGGTGGGTAGCTAACTTCCACAGCCTTCCCACAATAATCTTGACGGTGCCTTATGAGGCAGCGCATACGGCGCACACCTAGAAGAATCTGTTGGTTGTTAACTAGCGTGAGAGATAAGTCAAGGTTTGGTCATAGGGGAACTTCGTTCCTTGGAACATCTCCTGAGGTCTATACACTGATCTATGTCGAGTTCTATGAGCGTGTCAATCACTATTTTTCATGGAAATATCTTGCCGGTCCTTTAGGCGGTGGTGATAGTGTGCTAGTTACACAATTAATGCTTATGTAGAACTTTGATATGGTCTTTGTGTGTGTAAGTCACTTATTTGACTCAACAACTTTAGGAAGTATCTTGTGGTTCACAATATTCGTACACTGTCTCGTCTGTGGATAGACTCATACCTCTGCAGTACTCACCTATATAAGCCTTTACTTTCCTGTAACTAGATGTGTTGTAGTATGTCTATGCTCATGTCTGTTCTGTATTATATATCTAATTATATTTATCATTCAGAATTATATCTTTATACTCATTGATGTTGATCTTATAAATATACGATCGCATAACCTGACTAACCATGGTATCTACCTCCTATAGATGATATACTCAGGAGAGAGACATCACACACACACATTATAGTTACATGCCACATCGATAATATGCAATTCTATTTATATTACATATTTAATAGGCTTGTATATATTCATAATAAATAGCATTATTTTGTTTCTGCTCCGCAAGACATCTGACTTTTCGCAACCAACGCTTAATCATTCGGTCTGCCATCAAAGGATCTGTGCTGCCCTGTAGAATTCTTGAAGTCATTTCCGCTATCTGAGATTGATTTAGTGGTTTCAGTTCATGGGATCATTTTTGTTTTTTGCTTTAACCCCTGTGTACCTCGTATTAGCCTTACCAGTCTGGATCACGTACTCTCAGCGCACGCGCATCCCTATACAGCATGTTATAGATGTTCAAACCTCTGGACTCACACTTGTACGCTGGAGCACCGTACTTATTACCACGCTACATGGGAGATTACTCAATTAGCCCGTTTGGTTACATATCTTGCCAACTCCATTTACTCACTTGCTGGAGCGAGTCTGTGTACTTTCCACCCACTATCCTATGCCAGAAATGGAATCCCTTAACCCCTCGACTTCACCCTAAGTTTGCACCTGGCCCTGGGAGCACTGGAGGCAGGTTCTCCAACTTATCCCTTTTTTGGGCAGGTCCTTGGCTGATTTCTTTTGAATTCCCTCCATGAAATCATCAGCGAGAGGAATGGAGATTAGTAAAGGTAAGGCCCCTCGACGGAAAATCCCCCGTTTTACCCTGGCCACCAATTCAGCTAACTTCTGTACTCTACGCTCTCCTGATTCTCGTTGCTCATTTTCTGGACATTTAAATTGACTACGCTCTTGTTCCGGGCGTATCCTCACAGAGTGCGTGTGACATCACCTTCTGTAACCTGGCACATTGTGATCGTGCTTACTATGGAAGCATAGTGTAAACATATAACCATCTGTTCCTGTCACTTCACTTCGCATTAATTTGTGTCATATGCCCACAGTGCTGTCCTAAAACTGACCATGAGATAAATTAAATAAAGATGTCCGTCTTGACTACCACGAATTCTTGGTTGATGGGTTTGAATACCACACGTTAATGACTCCACTAAAGTGTATGTAACTTCTGACTTCAAGTTGTTGGTGTGTGTTGGGTATAGATAGCTAGGTAATCTATGTATTAATATGCCATTATAATTTCTAACACTTTCTATCTAGTATTGAGAATGGTTTATTTCCAAAATAAATAACATGATGCTCGGTCAATCCACCTTATCAAGGTGAGATTATTACTCAAAATACACATCACCACTGCTCTTCGATACACTTAAATGAACTTGGATATAAACATCTACCTAGGGTGAAGAAATGGAGCGTCAGTATTAACACACACCCTACAGATGGGGTATATCTTATACACCCCTTGAATCCCTGTAGTGGCACACGTGCCGTACTTTTACGTCGTTTGCAAGCTAAAAAGGGGTGATGCTTGAGCTTGTGTCAGGGGATCAAGGGTACAATTACCACTCACTACAGAGATATCTGTAGGGTTTAGTACTATGAGACTTCCAGGCTAGATACGGGAATGAGCTAGGAGCTGCGGGTTTCTAAATAGCGGCTTCATTGGAGCAGTACCCTACTAACCTCTGAGGCCGTAGGTATCTAGGCTCCGTCGTGCCCTGGTGCGGTCAGGGTTATTCCATCATCTGGTGGCCGCGTCATTATTATAACTGCTCCGTGCGGTGGCCCTGGACCTACGGCACGGCTCCTTAGGGTAGTAGGTTTATTACCTCATTGTAGGGCCCGTAGTAGCTCCAGGTGAGTGAGCCTGGTGTCAGGGTCAGGGTCCATTCCTCTAGTGTTGATAAGGCAGGCCTACGTTAGTAGGCTACCCAGGTAAGAGGTGACGCTAGGGTCAGGGGTCAGGGTTACTCAACTCATCTTGTAGGGTTGTAAGTACTGCTTCACACTACAGAGAAATAATAACCCGGCAACCCCTTGATCACTCTTTGACACCTGACAGTACTACACCCTACAGAATAATAAAAAAAAGGCCCTGACTCAACCTTTTACTCTGGAGCAGTCCTACCACCTCTCGCAGAGATTAATAAACCCGTGACTCACCTTTACAAAAACTGGAGCAGTTACTACCACCCTACAGAGTAATAATACCCTTGACTCAACGCTTCCTGGACCAGACTACCCCCTACGGATACACCCTGCCAACCTACCTGGAGCAGTACTGCCCCGCTACAGAGATAATAAACCTGACTCACCTTTATCCCTGGAGCGTACTGGCACCCTACAAGAGATAATAACCCTGATCACCCTTTTACTGGAGAGTAAACTGCCACCCCTACAGAGATAATTAAACCTGACATCAGAACTTTACCTGGGAGCATATAACCACCGCTTACAAGAGAAATAATAACCTGACTCACCTTTATACCGTGGAATCAGTAAGCTACCACCCTACAGAGATAATTAACCCTGACTGCACCCTTTACCTGAGAAGCAAGTAACTACCACCTACAGAAGACCTAATTAACCCTGAACTCACCTTTACCTGAGACAGTTACTACACACTCTACAGAGATAATAAACCCTGACTTCACCTTTACCTGGAGCAGTACTACCCCCTACAGAGATAATTAAACCCTGACTCACCTTTACCTGGAGCATACGTACACCCTTACAAGATAATAATAACCCTGACTCACGCTTTATCTGGAGCAGTACTACCACCCTACAGAGATAATAAACCTTGACTTCACCTTTACCTGGAGCAAGTATACCACCTACAGAAGATAATAAACCCTGACTCACCTTTACCTGGAGCAGGTACTGCCACCTACAGAGATTAATAAACGCCTGACTCACCTTTACCTGGAGGCAGTACTAGCACCCTACAGAGATAATAAACCCTGACTCACCTTTACCTGGAGCAACGTACTACCACCATACAAGAGATAATAAACCCTGACTCACCTTTACCTGTGAGCAGTACTACCACCCTACAGAGATAATAAACCTGACTCACCTTTACCTGGAGCAGTACTAGCCCACCCTACAGAGATAATAACCTGACTCACTTTACCTGGGAAGCAGTTACTACCACCCCTACAAGAGATAATAAACCCCTGGATCCCTTTAACCTGGAGCAGGTAACTACACCTACAGAGATAATTAAACGCCTGACTCAACCTTTACCTGAGCAGTACTACCACCTACAGAGATAATAAACCCTGACCCCTTAGTGCAGACTCTAAACCTCCTGTCTGGTTCTCTCCTCTCTCTCTCTGTGTAGCCTTAACCAGAGACCTCTACACCTCTCTCTCTTCTCTTCTCTCTGTTAAGCCTGTACAGAGGAGTACTCTAACCTCTCTCTCTCTCTCTCTCTCTCTCTGCTGTTAGCCTGTAGCCGAGGCTCCCTTCAAGTTTGACATAGGGAGCTGCGATTGATCTCCCCAAAGAGACCCTGAAGGAGCTGATTTTGAAAGAGACGGCACGCTTAACACAAGTCTTGCAGGTCCTACTATAGAACCAGGTACAAACGCACATGCCTTAATGAGGTTCTGCCACAGTATGGTGAATAATAGGAATGTCATTTTTGGACTCCCTTTGGTTGAAGGTGCGTCTCTAACAGCTCTCTCTCTGACGGCTTCTCTCTCTCGCTTCTCTGGGCCTGAGTCGCTCTCTCGGTCTCCGAACGGGCTCTCTCTCTGACGGTCTCTCTCTCGGCTCTCTCTGACGGCTCTCTCTCTGACGGCTCCTTCTGCCTCTCTCCTGGTTCTACGGATCTGTCTCTCTGAACGCTCTCTCTCTGAGGTGCTCTTCTCTACCGTTGCTCTCTCTCTGACGGCTCTCCTCTCTGGACGGCTCTCCCGTGACGGCTCCTCTCTCTGACGGCTCTTCTCTCTGACGGGCTCTCTCTCGAACGGCTGCTCCTCTGACGGCTCTTCTACTCATGACGGGCTCTCTCTCTGACGGCTCTCTTCTTGGCTCTCCTGCAGGCTCTCGTCTCTGACGGCTCCTCTTCTGGACGCTCTCTCTCTGACGGCTCTCTCTCTGAACGGCTCCTCTCTGACGGCTGCTCTCTCTGACGGCTCTCCTCTCTGACGGCTCTCTCTCTGACGGCTTCTCTGACGTCTCCGACGGCTAACTCTCTCTGCTGCTCCCGACCGGCTCCTCTCTCTGACGGCTCTCTCTTCTCTGACGGCTCTCTCTCTGACGGGCTCTCTCTCTGACGGCTCTCTTCTCTAGACGTCTGCTCAGCTCTGACGCTCTCTCTCTTGAACGGCTCTCTCTCTGACGGATCCGTCTCTGACGGCTCTGCTCTCTGCACGGCTATCTCTCTGACGGCTTCTCTCTCTGGACGCGCTTCTGCCTCTCTGAACGGCTCCTCTCTCTGACGGCTCTCTCTCTGACGGCTCTTCTCTCTGACGGCTCTCTCTGACGGGCTCTCTCTGACGTACCTCTCTCTCTGGGACGCTGTCTCTCTCTGGACGCTCTCTGCTCTGACGGCTCTCTCTCTTACGGCTCTCTCTCTGACGGTCTTTCCTGACGGCTCCCTCTCTCTGACGCTCTCTCTCTCTGTACGCGCTCTCTCTCTCTCTGACAGGCTCTCTCTTGACGTGCTCTCTCTCTCTGACGGCTCTCTCTCTCTGACGGCTCTCTCTCTCTGACGGTCCTACGGCCTTCTCTCTCTCTGACGGCTCTCCTCTCTCTGACGGCTCTTCTCTCTCTGACAGGCTCTCTCTCTCTCGGCTCCTCGCTTCTGTCTCTCTCTCTTGACGGCTTCTCTCTCTCTGACGGCTCTCTCTCTCTGACGGCTCTCTCTCTCTGACGGCTCTCCTCTCTCTGACGGCTCTCTCTCTCTGACGGCTCTCTCTCTCTGACGTCTGGAACGGCTCTCTCTCTGACGGCTTCTCTTCTGACGGCTCGTTCTCTCTCTGACCGGCCTCTCTCTCTGAACGGGCTCTCCTGGCCTCGTCTTCTGACGCTCTCCTCTCTCTCTGACTGGCTCTCTCTCTCTGACGGCTCTCTCTCTCTGACGGCTCTCTCTGCTCTGACGGCTCTCTCTCGCTGACGGCTCTCCTCTCTGCTAACGGCTCTCTGCTCTCTGCGGCTCTCTCTCTCTGGACGGGCTCTCTCTCCTCCTTCTTTCTCTGACGGCTCTTTCTCTCTCTGCACGGCTCTCTCTCTCTCTGACGGCTTCCTCTCTCTCTGACGGCTCTCCTCTCTCTGACGCTCTCTCTCTCTGACGGGCTCTCTCTTCTCGTCCTCTCACTGAGCTCCTTCTTCCTCTGCTCCGACGGCTCTCTCTCTCTGACGCTTCTCTCTCTCTGACACTCCTCTGACAGCTCCCCGCTCAAGCTCCCCTGCGCTTCACAGCTCTCACAGCTGCTGCACCAGCGCTCATCTCTGACCAGCTCTCACAGCGCTCTCTCTGACAGCTCTTCACAGCGCTCTCTCTGGACAGCTCTCACCAGCGCTTCTCTCCTGACAGCTCTTCACAGCGCTCTCTCTGACATGCTCTCACAGCCTCTCTCTGAAAAAAACAGGCTCTCACACGCCTCTCTCTGACCAGCTCTCACAGCGCTCTCTCTGAACAGCTCTTCCACAAGCGCTCTCTCTGACCGCTTCCACAGCGCTCTCTCTGGACAGCTCTCCAAGCGCTCCTCTGACAAGCTCTAACCAGCGCTCTCTCTGACAGCCTACTCACAGCGCTTCTCTCTGACGCTCTCACAGCTCCCTCTCTGACAGCTCTCACAGCTCCTGGCACGCCCCTCTCTCTTGACAGCTACGCTCTCTCACAGCTCTCCGCTCCCTTCTCGACAGCATCCACCAGCTCCCTCTCTGACAGCTCTCACAGCTCCCTCTCGAGTCTCGACAGCTCCTCTCTGGACAGCTCCACTCCTCTGACAGCTCTCAGCAGCTCGCCTCTGCTGACAGCTCTCACAGCTCCTCTCTGAAGCTTCTCCACAAACTCCTCTCTGCCAGCTTTCTGTCACAGCTCGCTCGCTCTCGCTCTTTCACAGCTCTCTCGCTCTTTCACAGCTCTCTCTCTCTATCAGCTCTCTCTCTCTATCAGCTCTCTCTCTATCAGCTCTCTCTCTCTATCAGCTCTCTCTCTCTATCAGCTCTCTCTCTCTATCAGCTCTCTCTAACAGCTCTCTCTCTCTTTCCACAGATCAGACTCTGGACTCTCCTCTCCTCGTTGTGTGCTCTGGTTCCTCCTGTCTTCAGCAATGCCTGTATACTCCCCCCCGCCATCCTCAGTCAGACCACCATGCTCAGGAACGGGTTTCAGGAATCAATCTGTCCTTTCTCCCTCTATCCCTCCCCTCTCTCCCTACGGGGTGAGGAGGGTCACATGTTGGCTTACTGTTGATCTTTCCTCTATCCCCCCACCCACTCCTCACTGCCTACGGGGGACTATTGGAAAGCACTATATTGGGAATAGGGCTCTGGTCTAAAGTAGTGCACTATATAGGGAATAGGGCTCTGGTCTAAAGTAGTGCACTATATAGGGAATAGGGTGCCATTTGGGACACCTCCGGCGACTCCTGCTCAAATCATTATTATTATAATTCCTGCTCAGCGCAGCTTTGGTCGACGGTTGTCTGTCTGTTTGAGAAGCTTTACGTTGCCAAATCATTTTTGTACAGCTTCTTTTTATTTTCTAACTATCTGAGGTCGAGCTATGATCAGGGAACTCATAGGTGATGTCACTCTACCGACCCAGCATTGATGAGATCAACATATTTATGCAATGACATAATGCTCTCTGTACCTGGACAGACAGACAGACACAGGACAGGTTGTTGACATAATGCTCTCTGTACCTGGACAGACAGACAGACACAGGACAGGTTGTTGACATAAAGCTCTCTGTACCTGGACAGACAGACAGACACAGGACAGGTTGTTGACATAATGCTCTCTGTACCTGGACAGACAGACAGACA
>NW_019943046.1:67539-68583 GCF_002910315.2 Salvelinus sp. IW2-2015 | reverse complement strand
TCCTCCTAACCCCCTGGGCCCTGTTTCAGCTCCTCCTCCTAACCCCCTGGGCCCTGTTTCAGCTCCTCCTCCTAACCCCCTGGGCCCTGTTTCAGTACGATATGTTGCAGATAGACTACAGCTGATGTTATTCTGTATACTAGGTGTGTTCTACATCATACTGCTCCTTTATATGCATGACCTCTGACCCTGGGTACACTGAAATTGGTTTTGGGGGGGAGTTTTCCTTTAACTATCTTTTTGGTATTTGTTTCATTAGTCCATTGTTGACATAGTCCCAAAATGTTTTCAAGATAGGTCACTTTTGAAAATACAGAAATCAATCTTGAAAACTTGATAGCTGACAAGCAAAACATTTTGGGACTATGTCAACAATGGACTAATGAAACAAATACCAAAAGATGGTTTTGGGGGTGGAGTTTAACTAATCAGATCAAAGCACTTAACAGTGTGTGTGTGCAGTAATATGCTAATTATATGCAGATCAGTGGATCCCAATCAGGTGGCAGCACACATTCACAAATTTAAATATCTCGGAGAGCTCACCCCCTTTTTTTACACCAATTTAATAAACTTGCTTATAATTTCTTGATCTTAAATAAGATTCCCTCTTTTAAAGCAAAAAACCCCCCCATAGGCTATGTATATTATAAATACTGTTTATAATGATATATATTACGTACCTTCATGCTTAAAACAATTTATACTGACAAACCTACAGAGTACAGAGGCATGAGTCAGATGACATGTACATTATCGTAGCACATTTTAAATTCAGTCCACTGGAGCCGTTTCAATAGTTTGGATGTTTCCAGTGTTTATGTATGCAAGTTCCCCTTTAAGATGTCAACACCCGTTGGATCAGAGTGTAACAGCATTATCAATGAGTCCCGTCTGTTGCTCTCTCCTTCCCCGAACTAGAACAACAAACAAGGATTATTAGGCATTATCAGTAACACAAGATGTTCAGTAACACAAGATGTTCAGTAACACAAGATGTTCAGTAACACAAGATGTTCAGTAACACAAGATGTTCAGTAACAC
>NW_019943046.1:54029-66419 GCF_002910315.2 Salvelinus sp. IW2-2015 | reverse complement strand
CTACAGGCCCTTAACCCACCTACAGAAGGCAACTACAGGCCCTTAACCCACCTACAGAAGGCAACTACAGGCCCTTAACCCACCTACAGAAGGCAGCAGCTGTAACAGCCACTGGCCATAACCCCCTGCTGATCGCTTGATCAATCTATCCAAAAGTATGTGGACACTTCCCTTCAAATTAGTGAATTTGGCTATTTCAGTCACACCCATTGCTGACAGGTGTATAAAATCGAGCACACGGCCATGCAATCTCCATAGACAAACATTAGAAGTAGCATGGCCTTACTGAAGAGCTCAGTGACTTTCAACGTGGCACCGTCATAGGATGGTCATAACAAGTCAGTTCGTCAAATTTCTGCCCTACTAGAGCTGTCCCCGTCAACTGTAAGTGCTATTATTGTGAAGTGGAAACGTCTCGGAGCAACAACGGCTCAGCCGCGAAGTGGTAGGCCACACAAGCTCACCGGTTGCAATACTCACTACCGAGTTCCAAACTGCCTCTGGAAGCAACGTCAGCACACGAACTGTTCGTTGGGAGCTTCATGAAATGAGTTTCCATGGCCGAGCAGCTGCACACAAGGCTAAGATCACCATGTGTATTAACACGCGTGTCGGCTGGAGGGGTGTAAAGCTCTCCTCCATTGGATTCTGGAGCCGTGGAAATGCGTTTTCTTGGGCGATGAATTACACTTCACCATCTGGCAGTCCGACGGATGAATCTGGGGATCCGACGGACGAAAACCTGACTGGCCTGCACAGAGCCCTGACCTCAACCCCATCGAACACAGTTGGGTTGAATTGGACCGCCGACTGCGAGCCAGACCTAATCACCCAACAACAGAGCCCGACMTCACTAATGCGCTTGTGGCTGAATGGAAGCAAGTCCCTGCAGAAATGTTCCAACATCTAGTGGAAAGCCTTCCCAGAAGAGTGGAGGCTGTTAAAGCAGCAAAGGGGGACCAACTCCATATTAATGAATTCCCAGAAGAGTGGAGGCTGTTATAGCAGCAAAGGGGGGTCCAAMTCCATATTAATGCCCATGATTTTAGAATGAGATGTTTGACAAGCAGGTGTCCACATACTTTTGTAAGTAATATATCTATCTCTATTGATCTACCCTATCCCCTACCTATCCCCTACCTACCTAGTAAAATGTAAGCTTGTATCGATCTGCTTCAGAGTCTGAGTCGGTCCGTGTTGCCTGTCTGGTTCTTTGTGCCTTTCTTCTTAACGGGCTTGAACTCCAAAATGTTTTGTGCAGCTTTGTTTAGCTGGGGGTCCGTTGTGATTGCAGTATATTCTGTATGTTTAAGGGAAGGTTTTTCACAAGTCTCACTGAGTATGTTGTACTTCTACGATTAGTTTTGGTTCTGTTGCCGAAGCTTTGTGATTGTGATTCTGTACTGAAAAAGATGAAGGCTGAAATGTATTTTTTGCTTTACTTTAACCTCCACCCTGTTCTTTACCTGGTCTGGGTGGGGTGTCTCCACCCTGTTCTTTACCTGGTCTGGGTGGGGTGTCTCCACCCTGTTCTTTACCTGGTNGGGGTGTCTCCACCCTGTTCTTTACCTGGTCTGGGCGGGGTGTCTCCACCCCCTACTTTTTGCCTTTTATTTATTTCTTTTTTTTGATGTTTTGTGCAAAAATATTTTTTATTGTAAAATTAATGTTATGTTTCTATCTAATATTAATCTTGAATAAGACTTGTTGCCATGAATTGAAATACTCTTATGTTTTGAGCAGTAGAAAATCTTTGAATTTCACTTCATTCAAGCTATAAAAAAAAAAAAGAAAAACACCAAAAATATGAAGTTTCATGTATTTTCGGTTGGTTGTGTTTTTGAGGGTAGTATTGGTAACTAAACCAGGTTATGGTAAGGGGAGGTTTAAACCAACCCTTCAAGGTCTGTGAATATTGCCATCTGTCATGCCAGAGAACAAACCATTTCTGCTAATGTTGAAGATGACTGCCATTTATTAAACAATATCAAGCTTGTTATTTTGCATCTCTGCCATGTAACCTATAAAATAAATACACTSTATCCTATGTGTCTTGGGTCTCTTCTTTGGATACGAAAACACAAGTCAGTCTTTTTCATTAAGTCCCTAGTCAAAAGGCTGCAACCCCAGAATGAGAGGATTTCTGAATCTCTTCCTACGTGACATGATCAGGGCCTTTTCATCTGAATCAGAGGAAGGTTATGCTACATGGGATGTTCCTAATGCAGTATGTTATTGAGTTGTATCCCCTTTTTGCCTTCAGAACAGCCTCAATTCGTCGGKGYATGGACTCTACAAGGTCTCTAAAKWGTTCCGCAGGGATGCTGGCTCATGTTGACTCCAGTGCTTCCCACAGTTGTGTCAAGTTGGCTGGATGTCCTTTGGGTGGTGGACCATTCTTGATACACACGGGAAACTGTTAAGTGTGAAAAACCCTCTACCATAACCCCGTTCAAAGACACTTAAATATTTTGTCTTGCCTGCTCACCCTCTGAATGGCACACATACACAAAAATTCTTTCTCATTGTCTTAGTGTTAAACATCCTTCTTTAACCTGTCTCCCGTTCATCAAATTATTTTTAAATCAATGAAATGTATTTATATAGCCCTTTATATATATATCTCAAAGTGCTGTACAGTAACCCAGCCTAAAACCCCAAACAGCAAGCAATGCAGGTGTAGAAGCACGGTGGCTAGGAAAAATCCCTAGAAAGGTCAAAACTAGGAAGAAACCTAGAGAGGAACCAGGCTATGAGGGGTGGCCAGTCCTCTTCTGGCTGTGCTGAGGGAGGAGATTATAACAGAACATGGCCAAGATGTTCAAATGTTCATAGATGACCAGCGGGTCAAATAATATAATCACAGTAGTTGTCGAGGGTGCAACAAGTCAGCACCTCAGGATAAATGTAAGTTGGCTTTTCATAGCTGATCATTCATTTTTCTCTACCCGCTCCTGCTGTCTCTAGAGAGTTGAAAACAGCAGGTCTGGGACAGGTAGCACATCCGGTGGACAGGTCAGGGTCCATAGCGACAGGCAGAACAGTTGAAACTGGAGCAGCAGCCACGGCCAGGTGGACTGGGGACAGCAAGGAGTCATCATGCCAGGTAGTCCTGAGGCATGGTCCTAGGGCTCAGGTCCTCCGAGAGAGGAGAAAAAAGAGAATTAGAGAGAGCATACTTAAATCACACAGACAACCGGATAAGTTCAAGGGACAGGAGAAGTTATAGCATAAATACGAGGGGCTGAGGAACAGGAGTCACAGATATGGAAACACACGTATGGGGCACTCTAGCCCGGCCATTTGAATGAACGCCGGATTAGCACAAACTAATTGGGCAGCAGCATGGAATAACTGATGGACTATGACGAGAAGGAGGCGGTCAGGACAGACATTCGGTCAAGGTCACAGTGCGCCCACTCCCCGATTGTTACCCATGAGGATTCTAAATTAATATCAGATTGATGGTGGCTCCGGTTAAATCAGGAGCTGAAATTCGGAAGGATTAAAGGTCACTAGCTCAACACTTGGCCAGCAACGCCCCCACCCACTTTGGAAGTAGCAGGATTTGGGTTAATTCTAATATACTACCTGGTGGACTTGTGATGTAGGTGGAAGTGTTTAACCATGTGACAAATCGGCCCTATAAGGGGATCTTATGTTACCGCGTTCACGCTGGGATCATGTGTAGGTAATAACTGTTCACTGAGCATGGATAGCAGATGCTCCTAAATAATGTTGTTGTTTTACAATTAAATAGCATCCACTAAACGTACTAAACTACTCTAGACATTCCAATGCTTAGTTACTGGAATGACTAAATCGCGTAATTATCTCACATACGCATTCACCACATAACTCGAAGATTCCCAGACTGTTTTGATGACGACAATGTTCGCTGCTTCTCAGGGCAGCAGTTGGACAACGATCCATGGTGACTGGGAAAGATCTAGCCTCCGCTCTCCCTGGCTGCAAGGTGCCATGTCTGTCTTGTGTCTCTGTGAGTTGGTGGAATCTCATCGTTGAAGTGTTCTAATGATGTGCCCCCTCCCCACCTACTGTAGATGAGGCTGTTCTATGATGTGCCTCCCCCCCACCCCTACTGTAGATGAGGCTGTTCCATGATGTTGCTGTAGATGATCACCGTTTACACCTGGGCCTGTAGCTCTTTTCAAGGCTCTTGGTTTTCAAGGCTCTTGGTTGGCAAGGTAACAGGCAATGTGTACTCTACCAGCTTTCAGAAGAGTGGATGGGAAGAGTAACACAGGAGAGGAAGAGGAGGGAGGATAGTCGCTCTGAGCAGAGTGAATGGGAAGAATAAGACGGGAGATGGGAGGAGGAGGAGGAGCAGAGTGAATGGGAAGAACAAGACGGGAGATGGGAGGAGGAGGAGGAGCAGAGTGAATGGGAAGAATAAGACGGGAGATGGGAGGAGGAGGAGGAGCAGAGTGAATGGGAAGAATAAGATGGGAGATGGGAGGAGGAGGAGGAGCAGAGTGAATGGGAAGAATAAGACGGGAGATGGGCATAACTGACTAAAGGAGAATAGTTTCAACTCAGTGGTCTGTTAGAGGGCTGATGGTTGATGTGGCAGCAGGGTGATGTCCTTGACTACACACTGACACAGAGCGCTTATCTGTCTATGTGAAGACACTAGAGAGAGTGATGGATTTCATTTAATCCACTCCTCACCCAGTTCGCTTTATTTTTACAAAATATAACACTGGATCTTTCTTGAATAAGTTCCTCCATTTCTTTTTGTTTTTCCTCTAACTTATTCTGTGCCTCTATGGTACAGTTTTTATTGCTGTCTAACTGTACTGTTAGTCCTTCAATTTCCTTTGTTAATATGGACTCTTTTGATCTAAATTGCTTTTGTTTTATAGATGAGTACTGAATTGCATGTTCTCTAAAGGCACATTTAAAAGTGTCCCATACAATAAGGGGATCTGCTGTACCTATGTTATGTCTGAAAAAGTCAGTTATAAATTATTCTGTCCTAGTTCTAAACAATTTATMATCTAGTAGGCTTTGATTAAATTTCCAATATCCTCGCCCACGTAGAAAATTCTGTAAGAGTAATATATATGACAATTATGTGATGATCTGACCGCATTCTGTCCCGTATCAACACTTTTTAAACTTTTGGTGCCAGAGAGAATGGTATAAGAAAGTAGTCAAGACGACTAGCTTGATTAAGCCTCCGCCATGTATATCTCACTAGGTCAGGATATTAAACATCCGCCATGTATATCTCACTAGGTCAGGGTATTAAACCTCCGCCATGTATATCTCACTAGGTCAGGGTATTAAACCTCCGCCATGTATATCTCACTAGGTCAGGGTATTTAAGCCTCCATATATCCACTAATTCCAATATATCCATGACATTCATGATTTCCTTAAGTGCCTGAAGGTAATAGTTTGTAGTGTGATTTCCTTTCCGGTCCATAGAGGTATTTATGACCGTATTAAAATCTCCCACCATAATAATAGACTCTAGTGTTGCTTGTAGAGTTGATAAATTCTGATATATATTTTAAAAGAAGTTTGGATCATCATTATTTGGACCGTATAGGTTAATAAGCCATATCTGTTTATTGTCCAATAGCATATTTAAAATAATCCGTCTACCTTGATGATCTGTTTGGACAATTTGCACATTTCGATCAAAATTACTTTTAATTAATACCATCACATCAATGTTAATGCTTAGACAATCAATTTCATATATCATCAATAAATACAGAAAACAACACCTTTCTTCTGTTACATAGAGCACTTTTATTTTGCCGAAATTCCATGACCCGGAAGTACATTTTTTGTGTTGCTGACGAGACGCTGGTGGAGATGCGGAAGTAGACGGTTGTAACAATTAGCCACCTTGCTAGCTAATTATTTACTTAACTGAAGATTTACTTGATAAAGACAACGATAAATTGCTCCCGAATTGAATGATATACCCTTTGATACGTATTTGTTGGTGAAACCTACATATTTCGTCGCTCAACTAGGTGGGAATTTGAAAACAATCGAACGTAAGTTAGTTTTGCTAAGCTACTAGCTAGTGTTAGAGCTGCTTGCAAATCCATCTTATCCCTGCAATTCATGTTTTTCATCATGGATGATGGGGAAACATGTCCATCTAGCATGCATCAAGTGTACAGGTAACTTCAAATCGGTCATGGCTGGCTAGCTAGCTAGCTAGTTGCCCATACGGGTTAACTTCAAATCGGTCATGGCTAGCTAGCTAGTTAGCCTCCCAAACATATTATATGGATTGAGAAGTTGGCTAGCTACAGATTCATAATGCTCACACGTTTTCTGTTGGCTAGATAGTCCAACGTCGTGGGAAAAAACACTAATGTTTATGCACATAGTACTTAATAATATACATAAGAATACTTAATTGTGGAAACTTTATAACAATGTGTATTNATACTTAATTGTGGAAACTTTATAACAATGTGTATTGACGACGAACATGTAGCGAGGGCCAGCCGACTAGGGCATACAGGTCGAATCACTAAGACATGTCCTTGTTTTTGAAAGAAAAGCCCTTTTTTTGTCCTWTTAAAATAACATCAAATCAGAAATACAGTGTAGATAGCGTTATCAATGAGATCATCTTTGAAAACTAACAAACACCTAAATCAAAGCTAGACAGTCAGGGAGAATATACAATGAAACAAATGTTGCATTCAGGAGTATTTTTGTCATGGCATGGGGCCCCCTTTGATTTTGTTATAATGTTTGAGTCACTCGGATGGTATTAGCCATGGCAAAAAGTGTAGAATTGAAGGGAATTTGCTATAAAACTGCACATTGTTCTCATAGCAAAATGTGTAGAATTGTTCTGCTGTGACTGGACTGCTCCACCTCTGGAGATGAGCCTCAGGGCCCCTCTGCACCATGTTCAGTTGGGGCTGCTGCTTTTAGTTGTATCCAACTAACAGCACTACACCGTATTCCAGACAATGCCTGACCAGTGTAGTGTACACTGTGACCAGATCTTCAGGCCAATTCTCAGTGAGGCCGCTGCTCCACGTGTGTCACCGCTGAGGTTATTGTCTAGATGAAAACCAAGATACTTGGTCGTTGATACCACTGGTTCTTCCTGTCCTTCTTGGATGAGTGGTGCAGGTTGTGGAGGGTCTCTTGAAAACATCTGGATTTCCACAGACTTTTTTGGGGTGTTTTATTAAATAGATCACAACATTTCCTTTGCAACTTTGTATTGTATACACAGTCGATGACGTGGCACGCAACCATTGGTTGTTGCCTCGACCTTAGCTGTGGAACGCCCTCCTCCTTGACAAGTGCCGATGTAAACCAGAGTTTAATCAATACTTTTGATTCATTGATTAAGTCCCTGTCAGGTGTGTAGGGGAGATGGGTGGAGCCCCAGCCAGCTGTGCTGATGTTCAGCTAGTTAAAAATAGTGCACTATATATATATATATATATATATATATAAAAAATATATATATATAAAAAATATATATAGGGTGCAATTTCTGAAGCGGACTAACAGAGGTTTGATTTCCTGTCAGGTGTGTAGGAGGAAGGTCCTGATGGCAGACCACACGGATGTCAGCCTGCCCCCTGAGGACCGTGTCCGTGCCCTGACCAAGAAGGGCAGCTCTGTGGACGTGAACGAGGACGTTCCTCCCCGGAGGTACTTCAGGTCAGGCGTGGAGATGATCCGTATGGCCAACACCTACACCGAGGAGGGCAACGCCGAGCACGCCTTCGTACTCTACAACAAGTACATCACGTAAGTTGAGTTGGTGGAAGTAGGCCGCTGATGAAGGTGTTGTCAAGATGGCCGTCGTGTCACAAGACAGAGAACCCAAGATGAAGTGTCAGTGGGGGAGGAAGCTGTAATTGTCAAATGGCAGTGTGTTGCCGGTTACATAAGCCAGGCATATCTCTCCCTGGGGACGTTTGTTTATGCCAGTCCTCTTCAGTCTTTGCCGGGTGGAGATTATAAGAGTACATCATGGCCATTAAGGCCAGATTGTTCTTCAAGATGTTCAAACGTTCATAGATGACCAGCAGGGTCAAATAATAATCACAGTGGTTGTAGAGGGTGCAACAGGTCACCACCTCAGGAGTAAATGTCAGTTGGCTTTTCATAGCCGAGCATTCAGAGGTTGAGACAGCAGGTGTGGTAGAGAGAGTGAGAGGGAGGGAGGGAGGAAAGGAGAGGGAGAGAGTTGAATACAGCAGGTCTTGGACAGGTAGCACATCCGGTGAACAGGTCAGTGTTCCGTAGCCGCAGGCAGAACAGTTGAAACTGGAGCAGCAGCAAGGCCAGGTGGACTGGTGACAGCCAGGAGTCCTCAGGCCAGGTAGTCCTGAGCCATGGTCCTAGAGTTCAGGTCCTCTGGGAGGAGAGAGAGAGAGATGGGAGAATTAGAGGGAGCATACTTAAGTTCACACAGGAGACCAGATAGGACAGGAKAAACACTCCAGATAGGACAGGAGAAACACTCCAGATAGGACGGGAGAAACACTCCAGATAGGACGGGAGAAACACTCCAGATAGGACGGGAGAAACACTCCAGATAGGACGGGACGAGGAAAACACTCCAGATAGGAACGGAGAACACTCCAGATAGGCGCGGAGAACACTCCAGATAGGACGGGAGAAACACTCCAGATAGGAACGGGAGAAACACTCCAGATAGGACGGGAGAAACACTCCAGATAGGACGGGAGAAACACTCCAGATAGGACGGGAAGAAACACTCCAGATAGGACGGGAGAACACTCCAGAATAGGAGGGAGACGAGGAAGGACACTCCAGATAGGACGGGAGGAACACTCCAGATAGGACGGGAGGAAACACTCCAGATAGGACGGGAGAACCTCCAGATAGGACGGGAGGAACACTCCAGATAGGACGGGAGAAAACTCCAGATAGGACGGGAGGAACACTCCAGATAGGACGGGAGGACACTCCAGATTAGGACGGGAGGAACATCCAGATAGGACGGGAGGAACACTCCAGATAGGACGGGAGGACCTCCAGATAGGACGGACTCCAGTAGGAAACACTCAGGGAGGGAGGACACTCCAGATAGGACGGGAGGAACACTCCAGATAGGACGGGAGAACCTCAGATAGGACGGGAGGAACACTCCAGATAGGACGGGAGACACTCGTAGGACGGAGAACACTAGCCCCTGCTCAGACTATTGCACCATAGATACTGGAGACTGAGAACAAGGGGGGGTCGGGGGACACTGTGGCCTTGTCCGGCGATACCCCGAACAGGGCCAACCAGGCAGGATATAACCCCACCCACTTTGCCAAAGCACAGCCACACACACTAGAGGGATATCAAACAGACCACCAACCTTCTACCTGAGACAAGGCCGAGTATAGCCCACAAAGATCTCCCCCACACCACTAGAGGGATATCAACAGACCACAACCTTCTACCCTGAGACAAGGCCGAGTATAGCCACAAAGAATCTCCCCACACACTAGAGGGATATAACAGACCACCAACCTTCTACCCTGAGACAAGGCCGAGTATAGCCCACAAAGATTCTCCCCCAACCACTAGAGGGATATCAACAGACACCAACCTTCTACCCTGAGACAAGGCCGAGTATAGCCCACAAAGATCTCCCCACACCACTAGAGGGATATCAACAGAACACCACCTTCTACCCTGAGACAAGGCCGAGTATAGCCCACAAAGACTCCCCACACACTAGAGGGATATCAACAGACACCAAACCTTCCTACCCTGAGACAAGGCCGAGTATAGCCCAAAGATCTCCCACACCACTAGAGGGATATCAACAGACCACCAACCTTCTACCCTGAGACAAGGCCGAGTATAGCCACAAAGATCCCCACACCACTAGAGGGATATCAACAGACCACCAACCTTCTACCCTGAGACAAAGGCCGAGTATAGCCCACAAAGATCTCCCCACACCACTAGAGGGATATCAACAGACACCAACTCTTCTACCCTGAGACAAAGGCCGAGTATACGCCCACAAGATCTCCCCACACCAACTAGAGGGATATCAACAGACCACCAACCTTCTACCCTGAGACAAGGCGAGTATAGCCCACAAAGATCTCCCCCACACCCCTAGAGGGATATCAACGACCACCAACCTTCTACCCTGAGACAAGGCCGAGTATAGCCCACAAAGATTCCCACACCACTAGAGGGATATCAACAGACACCAACCTTCTACCTGAGACAAGGCCGAGTATAGCCCCAAAGATCTCCCACACACACTAGAGGGATATCAACAGACCCCAACCTTCTACCCTGAGACCAAGCCGAGTATAGCCACAAAGACTCCCCACACCACTAGAGGGATATCAACAGACCACCACCTCTACACCTGAGCAAGGCGAGTTAGCCCACAAAGATCTCCCCACACCACTAGAGGATATCACCAGACCACCACCTTCTACCCTGAGACAAGGCCGAGTATAGCCCACAAAGATCTCCCCCCACCACTAGAGGGATATCAACAGACCACCAACCTTCTACCCTGAGACAAGGCCGAGTATAGCCCACAAGACTCCCCACACCACTAGAGGGATATCAACACGACCACCAACCTTCTACCTGAGACAAGGCCGAGTATAGCCACAAAGATCTCCCCCACATAGCCCATAGAGGATTACACAGACCACCAAACCTTCTACCCTTGAGACAAGGCCGGTATAGCACAAGATCTCCCCACACTAGAGGGATAATCAACAGACCACCACCTTCTACCTGAGACAGGCGAGTATAGCCGACAAAGATATCCCCCACACCGGCACTAGAGGATATAACGACACCAAACCTTCTACCCTGAGACAAGGCCGAGTATCCGCCCAAAAGATCTCCCCAAAGCCAACTAGAGGGATATTCACACAGCACCACAACCTTCTACCCTGAGACAAGGCCGAGTATTAGCCCACAAAGATCTCCCCAGCAACCACTAGAGGGATATCAACAGACCACCAACCTTCTACCCTGAGACAAGGCCGAGTATAGCCCACAAAGATCTCCCCCACACCACTAGAGGGATATCAACAGACCACCAACCTTCTACCCTGAGACAAGGCCGAGTATAGCCACAAAGATCTCCCCCACACCACTAGAGGGATATCAACAGACCACCAACCTTCTACCTGAGACAAGGCCGAGTATAGCCCACAAAGATCTCCCCCACACCACTAGAGGGATATCAACAGACCACCAACCTTCTACCCTGAGACAAGGCCGAGTATAGCCCACAAAGATCTCCCCCACACCACTAGAGGGATATCAACAGACCACCAACCTTCTACCCTGAGACAAGGCCGAGTATAGCCCACAAAGATCCCCCACACCACTAGAGGGATATCAACAGACCACCCAACCTTCTACCCTGAGACAAGGCCGAGTATAGCCCACAAAGATCTCCCCCACACCACTAGAGGATATCAACAGACCACCAACCTTCTACCCTGAGACAAGGCCGAGTATAGCCCACAAAGATCTCCCCACACCACTAGAGGGATTCAACAGACCACCAACCTTCTACCCTGAGACAAGGCCGAGTATAGCCCACAAAGATCTCCCCCACACCACTAGAGGGATATCAAACAGACCACCAACTTCTACCCTGAGACAAGGCCGAGTATAGCCACACAAAGATCTCCCCCACACCACTAGAGGATATCAACAGACCACCAACCTTCTACCCTGAGACAAGGCCGAGTATAGCCCACAAAGATCTCCCCACACCACTAGAGGGATATCAACAGACCACCAACCTTCTACCCTGAGACAAGGCCGAGTATAGCCCACAAAGATCTCCCCCACACCACTAGAGGGATATCAACAGACCACCAACCTTCTACCTGAGACAAGGCCGAGTATAGCCCACAAAGATCTCCCCCACACCACTAGAGGGATATCAACAGACCACCAACCTTCTACCCTGAGACAAGGCCGAGTATAGCCCCACAAAGATCTCCCCACACACTAGAGGGATATCAACAGACCACCAACCTTCTACCCTGAGACAAGGCCGAGTATAGCCCACAAAGATCTCCCCCACACCACTAGAGGGATATCAACAGACCACCAACCTTCTACCCTGAAGACAAGGCCGAGTATAGCCCACAAAGATCTCCCCCACACCACTAGAGGGATATCAACAGACCACCAACCTTCTACCCTGAGACAAGGCCGAGTATAGCCCACAAAGACTCCCCCACACCACTAGAGGGATATCAACAGACCACCAACCTTCTACCCTGAGACAAGGCCGAGTATAGCCCACAAAGATCTCCCCCACACCAACTAGAGGATATCAACAGACACAACTTCTACCCTGAGCAAGGCCGAAGTACTAGCCCACAAAGACTC
>NW_019943046.1:46283-52986 GCF_002910315.2 Salvelinus sp. IW2-2015 | reverse complement strand
CAGGTCCTCTTCAGTCTTTGCCGGGTGGAGATTATAAGAGTACATCATGGCCATTAAGGCCAGATTGTTCTTCAAGATGTTCAAACGTTCATAGATGACCAGCAGGGTCAAATAATAATCACAGTGGTTGTAGAGGGTGCAACAGGTCACCACCTCAGGAGTAAATGTCAGTTGGCTTTTCATAGCCGAGCATTCAGAGGTTGAGACAGCAGGGTGGTAGAGAGAGTGAGAGGGAGGGAGGGAGGAAAGGAGAGGGAGAGAGTTGAATACAGCAGGTCTTGGACAGGTAGCACATCCGGTGAACAGTCAGTGTTCCGTAGCCGCAGGCAGAACAGTTGAAACTGGAGCAGCAGCAAGGCCAGGTGGACTGGTGACAGCCAGGAGTCCTCAGGCCAGGTAGTCCTGAGCCATGGTCCTAGAGTTCAGGTCCTCTGGGAGGAGAGAGAGAGAGATGGAGAATTAGAGGGAGCATACTTAAGTTCACACAGGAGACCAAGATAGGACAGGAGAAACACTCCAGATAGGACAGGAGAAACACTCCAGATAGGACGAGAAACACTCCAGATAGGACGGGAGAAACACTCCAGATAGGACGGGAGAAACACTCCAGATAGGACGGGAGAAACACTCCAGATAGGACGGGAGAAACACTCCAGATAGGACGGGAGAAACACTCCAGATAGGAGCGGAGAAACACTCCAGATAGGACGGGAGAAACACATCCAGATAGGACGGGAGAAACATCCAGATAGGACGGGAGGAACACTCCAGATAGGACGGGAGGAACACTCCAGATAGGACGGGAGGAACACTCCAGATAGGACGGGAGGAACACTCCAGATAGGACGGGAGGAACACTCCAGATAGACGGAGGAACACTCCAGATAGGACGGAGGAACACTCCAGATAGGCAGGAACAGATAGGAGCGGAGGAACACTCCAGATAGGACGGAGAACACTCCAGATAGGACGGGAGGAACACTCCAGATAAGGACGGGAGAAACACTCCAGATAGGACGGGAGGAACACTCCAGATAGACGGGAGGAACACTAGCCCCCTGGCTCAGACTATTGCACCATAGATACTGGAGACTGAGACAAGGGGGGTCGGGGGACACTGTGGCCTTGTCCGGCGATACCCCAACAGGGCCAACCAGGCAGGATATAACCCCACCCACTTTGCCAAAGCAAGCCCCACACACCACTAGAGGGATATCAACAGACCACCAACCTTCTACCCTGAGACAAGGCCGAGTATAGCCCACAAAGATCTCCCCCACACCACTAGAGGGATATCAACAGACCACCAACCTTCTACCCTGAGACAAGGCCGAGTATAGCCCACAAAGATCTCCCCCACACCACTAGAGGGATATCAACAGACCACCAACCTTCTACCTGAGACAAGGCCGAGTATAGCCCACAAAGATCTCCCCCACACCACTAAGAGGATGATCAACAGACCACCAACCTTCTACCCTGAGACAGGCCGAGTATAGCCCACAAAGATCTCCCCCACACCACTAGAGGGATATCAACAGACCACCAACCTTCTACCCTGAGACAAGGCCGAGTATAGCCCACAAAAGACTCCCCACACCACTAGAGGGATATCAACAGACCACCAACCTTCTACCCTGAGACAAGGCCGAGTATAGCCCACAAAGACTCCCCCACACCACTAGAGGATATCAACAGACCACCAACCTTCTACCCTGAGACAAGGCCGAGTATAGCCCACAAAGATCTCCCCCACACCACTAGAGGGATATCAACAGACCACCAACCTTCTACCCTGAGACAAGGCCGAGTATAGCCCACAAAGATCTCCCCCACACCACTAGAGGGATATCAACAGACCACCAACCTTCTACCCTGAGACAAGGCCGAGTATAGCCCACAAAGATCTCCCCCACACCACTAGAGGGAATCAACAGACCACCAACCTTCTACCCTGAGACAAGCCGAGTATAGCCCACAAAGATCTCCCCCACACCACTAGAGGGATATCAACAGACCACCAACCTTCTACCCTGAAGACAAGGCCGAGTATAGCCCACAAAGATCTCCCCCACACCACTAGAGGGATATCAACAGACCACCAACCTTCTACCCTGAGACAAGGCCGAGTATAGCCACAAAGATCTCCCCCACACCACTAGAGGGATATCAACAGACCACCAACCTTCTACCCTGACGAAGGCCGAGTAAGCCCACAAAAGACTCCCCCACACCACTAGAGGGATATCAACAGACCACCAACCTTCTACCCTGAGACAAGGCCGAGTATAGCCCACAAAGATCTCCCCCACACCACTAGAGGGATATCAACAGACCACCAACCTTCTACCCTGAGACAAGGCCGAGTATAGCCCACAAAGATCTCCCCCACACCACTAGAGGGATATCAACAGACCACCAACCTTCTACCCTGAGACAAGGCCGAGTATAGCCCACAAAGACTCCCCCACACCACTAGAGGGATATCAACAGACCACCAACCTTCTACCCTGAGACAAGGCCGAGTATAGCCCACAAAGATCTCCTTCATCCTGTGAGCCCAAGGGGGCGCAAAACTGGACAGGAAGATCACGTCAGTGACTCACCCTCCGTAATAGATTCAGAGGCAGAGAATCCCAGTGGAGAGAGGAGAGCCGGCCAGGCAGAGACAGCAAGGGAGGTTCGTTGCTCCAGAGCCTTTCCGTTCACCTTCACACTCCTGGGCCAGACTACACTCAATCATAGGACCTACTGAAGAGATGAGTCTTCAGTAAAGACTTAAAAGGTTGAGACCGAGTCTGCGTCTCTCACATGGGTAGGCAGACCATTCCATAAAAATGGAGCTCTATAGGAGAAAGCCCTGCCTCCAGCTGTTTGCTTAGAAATTCTAGGGACAGTAAGGTGGCCTGCGTCTTGTGACCGTAGCGTACATGTAGGTATGTACGGCAGGACCAAATCGGAAAGATAGGTAGGAGCAAGCCCATGTAACGCTTTATAGGTTAACAGTAAAACCTTGAAATCAGCCCTWGCCTTAACAGGAAGCCAGTGTAGAGAGGCAAGCACTGGAGTAATATGATCACATTTGTTGGTTCTAGTCAGGATTCTAGCAGCCGTGTTTAGCACTAACTGAAGTTTACTTAGTGCTTTATCCGGGTAGCCGAAAAGTAGAGCACTGCAGTAGTCTAATCTAGAAGTGACAAAAGCATGGATTAGTTTTAATATATCATTTTTTGTCAAAAAGTTTCCAATTTCTGCAATGTTATGAAGATGTGTTTCTGTTTATCATCATGCTTCTATTCAGGCTCTTCATTGAGAAGCTTCCTAAACATAGAGATTACAAAACAGCCAACATTCCAGAGAAGAAGGACACCTTGAAGGTACCATTCCAAATTCTAACTGTTTCACACTCCAGTCTTCCAGTACCCCCAACCCTGGTCCTCCGGTACTCCCCAACAGCCCAACCCTGGTCCTCCAGGACCCCCAGGTACCCCAGGGTTGGGCTGTTGGGGGGTACCGGAGGACCAGGGTTGGGCTGTTGGGGGATACCGGAGGACATGGGTTGGGCTGTCAGGAGGACCAGGGTTGGGCTGTCAGGGGTACCGGAGGACCAGGGTTGGGCTGTTGGGGGGTACCGGAGGACCAGGGTTGGGCTGTTGGGGGGTACCGGAGGACATGGGTTGGGCTGTCAGGAGGACCAGGGTTGGGCTGTTGGGGGGTACCGGAGGACCTCTGTGGTTCTCTTGTGATGTGACATGCTGTCATCTGTCCCAACAGAGACTGAAGGAGGTGGCCTTCCCTCAAGCAGAGGTGCTGAAGAAGGCTCTTCTCAAGTTATATGAGCAGGAGCATGCACAGTATCTCATCAAGAAGGTAACAAGGCTTCTGCCCATCTGTAGACCTTCCTGCCCACCTCTGTAGACCTTCCTGCCCACCTCCAGACCTTCCTGCCCACCTCTGTAGACCTTCCTGCCCACTCTGTAGACCTTCCTGCCCACTCTGTGACCTTCCTGCCACCTCTGTAGCCTTCCTGCCCACCTCTGTAGACCTTCCTGCCCACTCTAGACCTCTCTGCCACCCGCCCACCTCTAGACCTTCCTGCCCACCTCTAGACCTTCCTGCCCACCCTAGACCTCCTGCCCACCCTAGACTCCTCCCCTGACCTTCCTGCCCACCCCTAGACCTTCCTGCCACCTCTGTTGACCTTCCTGCCCACCTCTGTAGACCTTCCTGCCCACCTCTGTTGACCTTCCTGCCCACCTCTAGACCTTCCTGCCCACCTCTAGACCCTCCTGCCCACCTCTGTAGACCTTCCTGCCCACCTCTAGACCTTCCTGCCACTCTGTAGACTTCCTGCCCCTCTAGACCTTCCTGCCACCTCTAGACTTCCTGCCCACCTCTGTGACCTTCCTGCCCACCTCTGTAGACCTTCCTGCCACCTCTAGACCTTCCTGCCACTCTTAGACCTTCTGCCCACCTCTAGACCTTCCTGCCCGCCACCTCTAGACTTCTTCCTGCCCACCTCTAGACCTTCCTGCCCACCACCCTCCACCTAGACCTTCCTGCCCACCCCTAGACCTTCCTGCCCACCTAGACCTTCCTGCCCACCTCTGTTGACCTTCCTGCCCACCTCTGTTGACCTTCCTGCCCACCTCTGTGACCTTCATGCCCACCTCTGTAGACCTTCCTGCCCATCTCTAGACCTTCTGCCACCTCTGACCTTCCTGCCACCTCTACGACCTTCCTGCCCACCTCTAGACTCTTAGACCTGTCCCTCCCACCCCCGTCACCTTCCTGCCCACCTCTAGACCCTCTGCCCACTCTGTAGACCCTTCCTGCCACCTCTAGACCTTCCTGCCCACTCTAGACCTTCCTGCCACCTCTGTAGACCTTCCTGCCACCTCTAGACCTTCCTGCCCACTCTGCTCCTGCCACCTCTAGACCTTCCTGCCCACCTCTGTAGACCTTCCTGCCCACCTCTGTAGACCTTCCTGCCCACCTCTGTAGACCTTCCTGCCCACCTCTAGACCTTCTCGCCCACCTCCTAGCACCTCTCTGCCCACCTCTAGACCTTCCTGCCCACCTCTAGACCTTCCTGCCCACCTCTGTAGACCTTCCTGCCCACCTCTAGACCTTCTCATGCCAACCTTCTCTCACCTGACCTTCCTGCCCACCTCTGTAGACCTTCTGCCCACCTCTAGACCTTCCTGCCCACCTCTAGACCTCCTCCCTGCCCACCTCTGTAGACCTTCCTGCCCCCTCTGTAGACCTTCCTGCCCACCTCTGTAGACCTTCCTGCCCACCTCTCTCTGACCTTTCCTGCCCACCTCTAGACCTTTCCTGCCCACTCTCTAGCCTTCCTGCCACCTCTAGACCTTCTGCCCACCTCTAGACTTCCTGCCCCCTCTGTAGACCTTCCTGCCCACCTCGTAGACCTTCTGCCCACTCTGTAGACCTTCCTGCCCACCTCTAGCCTTCCTCCACCTCTCTAGACCTTCCTGCCCACCTCTAGACCTTCCCTGCCACCTCTAGCACCTTCCTGCCCACCTCTAGACCTTCCTGCCCATTCTCCAATTATCCCTCAGTTAGAGCCCTCTGCCCACCGGGTTTGGTTGATTTTCTGATGGCGTGTGTGTGTGTGCTACTGTGTGTGTAGAAAGCGGAGGAGGCAACCCTGGCAGCAGCAGTGGAAGCAGCAGGCGCTAGAAGCAGAGCGGGAGCGTGTGGTGGAACTGCAGGCGCCAACGGAAAACAGCAGGTCAGCGTGTTCGAGGAGATGATCAGGTATGAGAGGAACATCACTGCCAACAGAAACTTCATCTCAATTTAATCGTTTTTTCATTTGCATTTAAGATGTAATTTTGAATTTAATATGTTTTGTAATTTGACTCAATGAGTGAATCATTGAGTTCATACATTTAACTTGTCGGCTATTTCATGATTTGAAACTGGATTGAATGAATATAGCATCATTTCCCCAGTGCAGTCAAAAATGTGATTTTCCTGTTTTCTATATACTTCCACACTCTGATGTTGGAATAGTACTGTGAAAACTGATGATAATGCCCTTTTAGTGTCAGAGCTGTTTGAAGGTCACCGGAACTTCCGCCTGTTTTGGTGGGATGGAGTTTTGGCGTGGTGACATCACCAGTTTTCCCCTCCCAACTCAGACCACTCACTGACAGCCGTAGCAAAGTCTTGCTTGAGAAGTTACTCTTTGCTAATAGTTTTCAATTGGTCAAAAATCCCAGTACGGTACAATACTATTACCCAGAAATGATTTGATATTAAGATCAAAATGGCTGCATTGGACCTTTTTTTAATATTAAATATTGATCAATATTGACACTAATGTGACTCCATAATCAGACGGCAGGAGCTGGAGAAGGAGAGGCAGCGTATCCTTCAGGAGTTTCATGCTCCTGGGACCCCCCCCCCGATGCACCCCTCCTCCCAGGGATCCAGGGCCCCCCCTGGCCGTGCTCCCAACCCCCCCTCAGAGCCCGGGGGACAGCGCCAGCCGGGTCAGACCGCCTGGCGGCAGCACCGGGCCCACGGCGCTCCCCACCTTCGACCGGACGCTCAAACCTATGAGCGCTAGTGAGTAAAAACACACTGAGTGGACAAACATTAGGAACACCTGCTTTTTCCATGACATAGACTGACCAGGTGAATCCAGGTAAAAATGTATGATCCCTTATTGAGG
>NW_019943046.1:44184-45737 GCF_002910315.2 Salvelinus sp. IW2-2015 | reverse complement strand
TGGTGTGGTGTGTCACTACTGTGTGTGTAGAAAGCGAGAGGAGGCAACCCTGGCGCAGCAGCAGTGGAAGCAGCAGGCTGAAGCAGAGCGGGAGCGTGTGGTGGAACTGCAGCGGCGCCAACGGGAACAACAGCAGGTCAGCGTGTTCGAGGAGATGATCAGGTATGAGAGGAACATCACTGCCAACAGAAACTTCATCTCAATTTAATCGTTTTTTCATTTGCATTTAAGAAATGTAATTTTGAATTTAATATGTTTGTAATTTGAACTCAATGAGTGAATCATTGAGTTCATACATTTAACTTGTCGGCTATTTCATGATTTGAAACTGGATTGAATGAATATAGCATCATTTCCCCAGTGCAGTCAAAAATGTGATTTTCCTGTTTTCTATATACTTCCACACTCTGATGTTGGAATAGTACTGTGAAAACTGATGATAATGCCCTTTTAGTGTCAGAGCTGTTTGAAAAGGTCACCGGAAACTTCCGCCTGTTTTGGTGGGATGGAGTTTTGGCGTGGTGACATCACCAGTTTTCCCCTCCCAACTCAGACCACTCACTGACAGCCGTAGCAAAAGTCTTGCTTGAGAARTTACTCTTTGCTAATAGTTTTCAATTGGTCAAAAATCCCAGTACGGTACAATAACTATTACCCAGAAATGATTTGATATTAAGATCAAAATGGCTGCATTGGACCTTTTTTTAATATTAAAATATTGATCAATATTGACACTAATGTGACTCCATAATCAGACGGCAGGAGCTGGAGAAGGAGAGGCAGCGTATCCTTCAGGAGTTTCATGCTCCTGGGACCCCTCCCCCCGATGCACCCCTCCTCCCAGGGATCCAGGGCCCCCCCCTGGCCGTGTCCCCAACCCCCCCTCAGAGCCCGGGGGACAGCGCCAGCCGGGTCAGACCGCCTGGCGGCAGCACCGGGCCCACGGCGCTCCCCACCTTCGACCGGACGCTCAAACCTATGAGCGCTAGTGAGTAAAAACACACTGAGTGGACAAAACATTAGGAACACCTGCTTTTTCCATGACATAGACTGACCAGGTGAATCCAGGTAAAAATGTATGATCCCTTATTGAGGAGACGGGTTAAAGAAGGATTGTTAAGCCTTGAGACAATTGAGACATGGATTGTGTTTGTGTGCCATTCAGAGGGTGAACGAGCAAGACTAAATATTTAAATGCCGTTGAACGGGGTGTGCCAGGTGCCAGGCACACCGGTTTGAGTGTGTTAAGAACGGCAAAGCTGCTGGGGTTTTCACGCTCAACAGTTTCCTGTGTGTATCAAGAATGGTCCACCACCCAAAGAACATCCAGCCAACTTGACACAACTGTGGGAAGCACTGGAGTCAACATGGGGCCAGCATCCCTGTGGAACGCTTTAGACACCTTGTAGAGTCCATGCCCCGGCGAATTGAGGCTGTTCTGAGGACCAAAGGGTCTGCAACTCAATATTAGGAAGGTGTGCCTGATGTTTTGTACACTCTGTGTTCATGGAACGATTCAAAGGCTAATCAACTTCTACTCTGATCTGCTTTTC
>NW_019943046.1:29902-40153 GCF_002910315.2 Salvelinus sp. IW2-2015 | reverse complement strand
TCTTAGGCTGTTTAATCTGGCTCTACAACGTAGAATAGAAGGGTGTTTAATCTGGCTCTACAACGTAGATAAGAAGGGCTGTTTAATCTGGCTCTACAACTAGAATAGAAGGGATGTTTAATCTGGCTCCACAACGTAGAATAGAAGGGCTGTTTAATCTGGCTCTACAACGTAGAATAGAAGGGCTGTTTAATCTGGCTCTACAACGTAGAATAGAAGGGCTGTTTAATCTGGCTCTACAACATAGAATAGAAGGGATGTTTAATCTGGCTCCACAACGTAGAATAGAAGGCTGTTTAATCTGGCTCTACAACATAGAATAGAAGGAGTGTTAATCTGGCTCTACAACGTAGATAGAAGAAGGGCTGTTTAATCTGGCTCTACAACGTAGAATAGAAGGGATGTTTAATCTGGCTCTACAACGTAGAATAGAAGGGATGTTTAATCTGGCTCTACAACGTAGAATAGAAGGGCTGTTTAATCTGGCTCTACAACATAGAATAGAAGGGCTGTTTAATCTGGCTCTACAACGTAGAATAGAAGGGCTGTTTAATCTGGCTCTACAACATAGAATAGAAGGGCTGTTTAATCTGGCTCTACAACGTAGAATAGAAGGGATGAAATACAACACAAGATTCCCATTTCAATGACAGAGATAACACATGAATTAAACCAGTTATTTCTGAAGTGTTGCTGAAACATGATGTTTCATGATGGGGTATTGTCCCTCCTCTGTCCAGACACTATGGATGCTGGTGGATGGGATCCGGCAGCTGGCAGTGCCTCAGAGCTTGCAGCAGCTTCCTCAGGCTAGCTGATTCCAACACCAGCCGAGCTGTGGAGACCTGTGGCATCCTCTGTGGTAAACTGGTAAGACCGAACTTGTATACAGCAACAGCTGTACTAAAATCATAGTTATTCTACAGCAAAACGTATTGATGTGGGTGCGTGTGAGGCTGTTACGGTGACCGTGTTACGAGGCTGTTACGGTGACCGTGTTACGAGCTGTTAGGTGACCGTGTTAGAGGCTGTTACGTGACCGTGTTACGGGTTACTACCGTGTTACGAGGCTGTTACGGTGACCTGTTACGGGGCTGTTACGGTGACCGTGTTACGCGGGCTGTACGGTGACCGTGTTACGGGCTGTTACGGTGACCGTGTTACGGGGCTGTTACGGTGACCTGTTACGGGCTGTTACGGTGCCGTGTTACGGGGCTGTTACGGTGGCCGTATTACGGGGCTGTTACGGTGGCCGTGTTACGGGGCTGTTACGGTGACCGTGTTACGAGGCTGTTACGGTGACCGTGTTAGGGGGCTATTACGGTGACCATGTTAGGAGGCTGTTACGGTGACCGTATTACGAGGCTGTTACGTGGCTGTTACGGTGACCGTGTTACGGGGCTGTTACGGTGACCGTGTTACGAGGCTGTTACGGGGGCTGTTACGGTGACCGTGTTACGAGGCTGTTACGGTGACGCTGTTAGGGGGCTATTACGGTGACCATGTTAGGAGGCTGTTACGGTGACCGTATTACGAGGCTGTTACGGGGCTGTTACGGTGACCGTGTTACGGGGCTGTTACGGTGACCGTGTTACGAGGCTGTTACGGGGCTGTTACGTGACCGTGTTACGGGGTGCTGTTACGGTGACCGTGTTACGGGGCTGTTACGGTGACCGTGTTACGGGGCTGTTACGGTGACCGTGTTAGGGGCTGTTACGGTGACCGTATTAGGAGGTTGGCTGTTACGGTGACCGTATTAGGAGGCTGTTACGGTGACCGTATTAGGAGGCTGTTACGGTGACCGTATTAGGAGGCTGTTACGGTGACCGTATTAGGAGGCTGTTACGGTGACCGTATTAGGAGGCTGTTACGGTGACCGTTTAGGAGGCTGTTACGGTGACCGTGTTTAGCGGGGCTGTTACGGTGACCCGCTGTTAGGGGGCTGTTACGGTGACCGTGTTACGGGGCTGTTACGGTGACGTGTTAGGAGCCTGTTACGGTGACCGTGTTACGGGCTGTTACGTGACCGTATTAGGAGGCTGTTAATCTCCTTTCTGACTCTCTCTGTGTGTCTGACTCTCTCTGTGTGTCTGACTCTCTCTGTGTCTCTGACTCTCTCTGTGTCTCTGACTCTCTCTGTGTCTGATTCTGTGTTTTCCAGCTGAGGAATGCGTTCACAGTGACCCATGTGATCGTGCCGAAGCAGAACGGAGGGCCAGACTACTGCGACACGGAGAACGAAGAGGAGCTGTTCCTGATCCAGGACCAGTATGACCTCATCACCCTGGGCTGGATACATGTGAGTTACACCAAAGCCCATATTCATACAACTTCTAGGAGAGCAGATCTAGGACCAGTTTGTAACATTTTCCTAAGCATGTTTTATTTTCCTAAGCATGTTTTATTTTTTTGTTTGTTTTTCATTATACTTTTTGTGCAAAAGTATGTGGACACCCCTTCAAATGAGTGGATTCGGCTAATTCACCCACACCTGTTGCTGACAGGTGTATAAAATAGAGCACACAGCCATGCAAAYRTTGGCAGTAGAATGGCCYGTACTGAGGAGCTCAGTGACTTTCAACGTGGCTCTGTCATAGGATGCCACCTTTCCAACAATTCAGTTGGTTAAATTTCTGCCCTGCTGGAGACGCCCCCTGTCAAGTGTAAGTGCTGTTTTTCTGAAGTGGTTGTCTGTCCCCGATTGCAATACTCACTACCGAGTTCCATACTACCTCTGGAAGCAACGTCAGCACAATAACTGTTCATCGGGAGCTTCATAAAATGGGTTTCCATGGCTGAGCAGCCGCACACAAGACTAAGATCACCACGCTCAATGCCAAGCGTTGGCTGGAGTGGTGTAAAGCTCGCAGCCAATGGACTCTGGAGAAGTGGAAACACGTTCTCTGGACTGATGAATCACGTTTCACCATCTGGCAGTCCGACGGACRCATCTGGGTTTGGCAGATGCCAGGAGAACGCTACCTGCCCGAATGCAAAGTGCCAACTGTAAAGTATGGTGGAGGAGGAAGAATGGTCTGGGTCTGTTTTTCATGGTTCGGGCCCCTTAGTTCCAGTGACGGGAAATCTTAATGCTACAGCATACAATGACATTCTAGATGATTCTGTTCTTCCAACTTTCTATTAACAGTTTGGGGAAGCCCCTTTCCTGTTGCAGCATGACAATGTCCTCGTGCACAAAGCGAGGTCCATACAGAAATGGTTTGTTGAGTTTGGTGTGGAAGAACATGACTGGCCTGCAAGTAGCCCTGACCTCAACCCCATCGAACCCCTTTGGGATGAATTGGAACGCCGACTGCGAGCCAGGACATATCGTCCAAACTCACTAATGCTCTTGTGGCTGAATGGAAGCATGTCCCGGAAGCAATGTTCCATCATCTAGTGGAAAGCCTTCCCAGAAGGGTGGAGGCTGTTAGCTTCATTAAATAGTACCCGCAAAGGTCCCCCCTTTGCTTCCAGAGCAGCAAAGGGGGACAAACTCCATGATTTTGGAATGAGATGTTCGATGAGCAGATTTTTGGTCATGTAGTGTAATACATCTACTGAGATACTGGTATTGTGATAACCCTACGTCATCAAATCCAATTCCAAATCAAATTGGTTGCAGATGTTATTGTGGGTGTAGCGAAATGCTTGTGTTCCCAGCTCCAACACTGCAGTAATATCTAACAAGTAGTATCTAACAATTCACAACAATACACACATCTAAAAGTAGAAGAGAGGAATTAAGAAATGTATAAATATTAGGACGAGCAATGTCGGAGTGGCTTTGACTAAATTACAGTAGTATACACTATACATATGAAATGAGTAAAACAGTTTGTAAACATTATTAAAGTGATCAGTGATTCCAGGCAGCAGCCTCTAAGGTGCAGGGTTGAGTAACCGGGTGGTAGCCGGCTAGTGATGGCTATTTAACTGTCTGATGGCCTTGAGATAGAAGCTGTTTTTCAGTCTCTCGGTCCCTGCTTTGATGCACTTGTACTGACCTCGCCTTCTGGATGATAGCGGGGTGAACAGGCCGTGGCTCGGGTGGCTGAACGCACCACCCTCTGGAGAGCCCTGCAGTTGCAGACGGTACACTTGCCGTACCAGGCGGTGATACAGCTTGACAGGATGCTCTCAATGGTGCATCTAAGTTTGTGAGGGTCTTAGGGGTCAAGCCGAATTTCTTCAGCCTCCTGATGCGCTGTTGTGTGTGGGTGGACCATTTCAGTTTGTCAGTGATGTGTACGCAGAGAAACTTGAAGCTTTTCACCTTCTCCACTGCGGTCCCATCGATGTGGATAGGGGGGGGTGCTCCCTCTGGTGTCTCCTGAAGTCCATGAATAGCTCCTTCGTATTGTTGTGGGTTATTTTCTTGGCAACACTCTGCCAGGGCCCTCATCCTCCCTGTAGGCTGTCTCGTTGTTGTTTGTAATCAGGCCACTTGTGTCATCTGCAAACTTGATGATTGCAGTCATGGTGAACGGAGTACAGGAGGGGACTGAGCACTCACCCTGGTTGGGACCCTGTGTGGAGGATCAGTGTAGTGGAGGTGTTGTTGCCTACCTTCACCACCTGGGGGGGCTGCTGTCAGGAAGTCCAGGAACCAGTTGCACAGGGAGGGGTTCAGACCCAGGGCCCTGAGCTTCATGATGAGCTTGGAGGATACTATGGTGTAGAAGGCTGAGCTGTAGTCAATGAACAGCCTTCTTACATACATATTCCTCTTGTCCAGATGGGATAGGGCGGTGTGCAGTGAGATGGCGATTGTGTCATCCATGGATCTATTGGGGCGGTAAGCAAATTGTAGTGGGTCGAGGGTGTCAGGTAGAGGTGATACGATGCTGTAGGACGGGATACTACAGACTAACAGACTGTGTGTGTGTGTAGGACGGGCTACTTCAGGATAACAGACCAGCATGCTGGCCTTCTAGGCAGAGTTGTAATGAAAAAGCCATATCTCAGACTGGCCAATAAAAATAAAAGATTAAGATGGGCAAAAGAACACAGACACTGGACAGAGGGAACTCTGCCAAGAAGGCCAGCATCCCTGAGTCACCCCTTCACTGTTGATGTTGAGACTGGTGTTTTGCGGGTACTATTTAATGAAGCTGCCAGTTGAGGGCATCTGTTTCTCAAAATAGACTCTAATGTACTTGTCCTCTTGCTCAGTTGTGCACCGGGGCCTCCCACTCTTTCTATTCTGGTTAGAGCCAGTTTGTGCTGTTCTGTGAAGGGAGTAGTACACAGCATTGTACAATGTCTTCAGTTTCTTGGCAATTTCTCGTATGGAATAGCCTTCATTTCTCAGAACAAGAAGAGACTGATGAGTTTCAGAAGAAAGTTATTTGTTTCTGGCCATTTTGAGCCTGTAATCGAACCCACAAATGCTGATGCTCCAGATACTCAACTAGTCTAAAGAAGGCCAGTTTTAATTGCTTCTTTAATCAGGACAACAGTTTTCATCTGTGCTAACATAATTGCAAAATGGTTTTCTAATGATCAATTAGCCTTTTGAAATGATAAACTTGGATTAGCTAATGCAACGTACCATTGGAACACAGGATAATGGGCCTCTGTACGCCTATGTAGATATTTCATTWAAAAAATCAGCCATTTCCAGCTACTATAGTCATTTACAACATTAACAATGTCGACACTGTATTTCTGATCAATTTGATGTTATTTAAATGGACCAAAAAATAGTTTMTTTCAAAAACAAGGACATTTCTAWGTGACCCCAAACTTTTGAACATCTCTTACATCAATAACAGTCAATTATTAATTATTACCTCATCAGTCTCATTCTGAACATTGCATAATTCTTGGATATCTGCCCGAAACCTAACCTAAGTGATGAATCAGAGATACACATATTGGCTAAATTATTTATTTACTAACTAACTCAATCATCACACAGAATACGTAAACACATACAGGTTATTGATTACATACATAATACAATGAAAACGGGTCCCTAGTGGACTAACAAAAGCATGACCGTTTGGTTACACAATGGAAAGGCAGGAGTAGGTAAGGAGAGGGAGAGACAGTCAATTTATCATACATACATTTGGAAAMTACGCTCACCGTAACCAGGATACTTAGCACCCTAACAACCGCTCACTCGGATTAGAAATGCAATATATATCTACGCGTAGATGTCTTTCTCTGTCGTCTCTCTGTTGAAACCACTCGATYCGTCTTTAGGAAGTGGTTCGATGTGACTCTTGTTGTCCGCCAGAGGTCACAATGTCCATCTTAGCTGTAGGCTTCTTCTGTCTTGAAGTGTTTGTTAGAATAGATACCTCAGGTGTACCACGCGGTGGTGAGAGGGATTTGTTCTTCCCGCTTGTCTTTGGTCACATGTCCTAGACTACTTTATATGCACAGCTGCAGACTGTGAATGTTTGGTCTAGTCTTTACCTTTTTCACTCGTGGAGAGTTTCAGAGGGTCTTAACATTTTCATCCGTGTAGCCACCACACAACGCTGTCTGGTCTGATGGTTTTAACCATTTCAACGTGTGGGCCACAGCCTTACGTTCTCTGGTCCAATGTACATTTCGTTAGCGAGTTATTTTAAGCACTCTGGCTTTGGAGGGCGTTCCGTCATGTTGACACAAACTCTGAGCTCACGTGGGCGTGGCTACTAACTGGGCACAAGTTTACACAAAACACAATTCTCATTTAGAAGGCTAACATCACATTGCTATCTTCACAACAGTATTTTGATATTTAATCATATCATTTTTACATTTAGTGTGCGGTTTCCTTTTTCCTTCATCTTGTTCAACTGTTACCATGGCACCTGCTAAAAAAGATTGCTCAGATGTGCGAGTGCCTTTTCAATTTTGAATTACGTTTAGATGTTACAAATATATTTTAAAAAAGCTCTTAAAGTTAGTGTTTCCGTTAATAACGTCTTTCTGATCATTTTTATGACATCACAAAATAGACATCATTCCAAACAATCAGATGTTGAAATATATTGTTTGATGTTGAAGTTTTTGGCGGCACGAGTCTCTCGGTAACAAAGGGGTTTTTACCTTCCCAATACTGCAGGGCGAGAGAGAGAGAGTTTACGACTGGCTGTTAAGTCATGAAACCGGCCCATCTCCCCCTCTCCTCTYTGGGGGTGGGTCTGGCTATCTGTCAGCCATGTGCCGAGCTGACCTGGCACCTAAAAGCCTCACCAAGGAGAGAGAGAGAGAGTCATGACACATGTTTATCAGTGYTATCTCTTCACCAGAGATAATATATTTACTGAGATACTGAACCCGTGCTTCTCCTCAGTGAGAAAATTGTCCACCTTCTAGGCCTGTCTTCCTGCCCAGTGTTGATCTTCCTACTATATAATAATATATAATTATACACTGAACAAAAAATATAAATGCAACATGCAACAATTTCAGAATTTACTGAGGTACAGTTCATATCAGGATATCAGTCAATGTAAATAAATTCATTAGGCCCTAATCTATTGCTGTCACATGACTGGGAATACAGATATGCATCTGTTGGTCACAGATACCCTAACCCTAAACATACAGTTTTATCAGCTGTCCGGGTGGCTGGTCTCAGACGATCCCGCAGGTGAAGAAGCCGGATGTGGAGGTCCTGGGCTGGCGTGGTTACAGGTGGTCTGCAGGTGAAGAAGCCGGATGTGGAGGTCCTGGGCTGGCGTGGTTACAGGTGGTCTGCAGGTGAAGAAGCTGGATGTGGAGGTCCTGGGCTGGCGTGGTTACAGGTGGTCTGCACTTGAGGCCGGTTGGACGTACTGACAAATTCTCTAAAATGTTGGAGTCGGCTTATGGTAGAGAAAGGAATGTTCAATTCTCTGGCAACAGTCAGAGGACATTCCTGCAGTCAGCATGCCAATTGCACACTCCTTCAAAACTTGAGACATCTGTGGCATTGTGTTGTGTGACAAAACTGCACATTTTAGAGTGGCCTTTTATTGACCCCAGCAGAAGGTGCACCTGTGTAACGATCATGCTGTTTAATCAGCTTCTTGATATGCCACACCTGCCAGGTGGATGGATTATCTTGGCAAAGGAGAAATGTTCASTAACAAGGATGTCAACAAACATTTGGGAGAAATAAGCTTTTTGTTCGATTGGAACATTTTCTGGGATCWTTTATTTCAGTTCATGGGACCAACACTTTATATGTTGCGTTTATAATTTTGTTCAATATAWATGTTTGTATTGTTTCAGACCCACCCCACCCAGACAGCCTTCCTGTCCAGTGTCGATCTCCACACACACTGTTCCTACCAGCTCATGATGCCGGAAGCTATCGCTATCGTCTGTTCACCCAGGTTCAACGAGTGAGTATAGACACACTGCCTTTATCATGTGTTATAACCTTTATCACGTGTTATAACATTTATCATGTCACGTGTTATAACGAGTGAGTATAGACACAGTGCCTTTATCATGTGTTATAACCTTTATCATGTCACGTGTTATAACGAGCGAGTATAGACACACTGCCTTTATCATGTGTTATAACCTTTATCATTATGCCTGACGTAGCCCTTCCTACACACCACCACCACACAACACACACACAACACACACACGACAGTCTGTTATCCGAAGTACCCGTTCCTACACACACACCACACACCACACAGTCTGAAGTAGGCCCGCCTACACACACGCAACACAGTGTTATCCTGAAAGTAAGCCCTTTCCTACACACACGACACGTCTTATCCTGAAGAGCCCGTCCTACACACACACACACAGGTCTGTTATCCTGAAGTAGCCCGTCCTACACACACAACACACACACGGTCTGTTATCCTGAAGTAAGCCCGTCCTACCACACACACACACACACACAACAAGTCGTGTATCCTGAAGTCACCCGTCCTACACACACCACACACACGGTCTGTTATCCTTGAAGTAGCCCGTCCTACACACACACACACACACACAACACACACCACACACAACACAGCACAGTTCTGTATCCTGAAGAGCCCGTCCTACTATCACCACACACAGTCTTGTTACGGTCTGTAGTAGCCCGTCCTACCACACACACACACAGTCTGTTAGTCTGAAAGAGCCCGTCCGCTAGCCACACAGCACACACCACACAGCTGTTAGTCTGAAGAGCCCGTCCTACACACACACACCAACCCACACACACACACACAGTCTTAGTCTGAAGGTAAGCCCGTCCTACACACCCACACAACACACACAAGTCTGTTAGTCTGAAGAGCCCGTCCTACACACACACACACACACAGGTCTGGTTAGTTCTGAATAGCCCGTCCTACACACACACACACACACAGTCGTTAGTCTGAATAGCCCGTCCACACACCACACACACACAGTCTAGTCTGAAGTAGCCCTCCTACAACACACACACACACAACACAACACACAGTCTGTTAGTCGTAGTAGCCCGTTCCTACAGTCTGTTAGTCCTGTAGTAAACGCCCGTTCCTACATCTGTTAGTCCGTAGTAGCCCGTCCTACAGTTCTGTTAGTGTAGTTATCCGTCCTACAGTCTGTTAGTTCTGTAGAGCCCGTCCTACCACAGTCTGTTAGGTCTGTATACCCCGTCCTACAGTCTTTAGTCTGTAAGTAGCCCTGTCCTACACACAGTCTGTTAGGTCGTAGTAGCCGTCTACCACAGTCGTTAGTCTTGTAGTAGCTCGTCCTACACACAGTCTGTTAGTCTGTAGTAGCCGTCCTATAAAAACATTCACCAATATGGCTGAACCAGTGAATTACAAGACTGTGGCTTTAAAAACGGCCATAAAACAACATGACATGATAAAGGCAGTGTTCCGATAACTCGCTCGTTATAACACATGACATGATAAAGTTATAACACATGAAAAAGGCAGTAGTCTATACTCACTCGTTATGACACATGACATATAAAAGGTTAAAACACGTGATAAATTATAACACATGATAAAGCAGTGGTCTATTACTCACTCTTAGAACAGTACAATGATAAAGGTATAACACATGATAAAGGCAGTGTGGTATAACTCGGCGTTAAAACACGTGACAGGATAAAAGATAACACATGATAAAGGCAGTGTGTACTATAACTCGCACGTTATAACACGTGACCATTGATAAGGTATAACACATTGATAAAGGCAGTGTGTCATAACTCGCTCTGTATAACACGGACATGATAAAGTTATAACACATGAAAAAGGCGTTGTCTATACTCACTCATTATAACACATGACATTGTTAAAT
>NW_019943046.1:29521-29877 GCF_002910315.2 Salvelinus sp. IW2-2015 | reverse complement strand
ATAACGAGTGAGTATAGACACACTGCTTTTATCATGTGTTATAACCTTTATCACGTGTTATAACCTTTATCATGTCATGTGTCATAACGAGTGAGTATAGACACTGCCTTTATCATGTGTTATAACCTTTATCATGTCATGTGTTATAACGAGCGAGTATAGACACACTGCCTTTATCATGTCATGTGTTTTATGCCGTTTTAAAGCCACAGTCTGTAATTCACTGTTCAGCCCAATATTGTAAATGTTGTTATTATAGGACGGGCTACTACAGACTAACAGACTGTGTGTAGGACGAGCTACTACAGACTAACAGACTGTGTGTAGGACGGGCTACTACAGACTAACAGACTGTG
>NW_019943046.1:29150-29343 GCF_002910315.2 Salvelinus sp. IW2-2015 | reverse complement strand
GACTGTAGGACGGGGCTACTACAGACTAACAGACTGTGTGTAGGACGGGCTACTACAGACTAACAGACTGTAGGACGGAATACTACAGACTAACAGACTGTAGGACGGGCTACTACGGACTAACAGACTGTAGGACGGGGTTACTACAGACTAACAGACTGTAGGACGGGCTACTACAGACTAACAGACTGTG
>NW_019943046.1:12220-23533 GCF_002910315.2 Salvelinus sp. IW2-2015 | reverse complement strand
GTGCCCACCTACTATCTCCGGTTCAGTCCTTTAGTGCAAGCTACTTTCTCACGCTTTGTGCATGTAGTCCCACCTACCTCTTCCCCCAGTCCCTTTGGTAGTGCACTCCTCTTCCCCAGTCCCTTTGTAGTGGTACTACCTCATTCCCAGTCCTTTGTGTGCACTACCTCTTCCCAGTCTCCCTTTGTAGTGACTACCTCTTCCCCAGTACCTTGTTAGTGCAGCTGCTTTTCCCCATCGCCCTTGTAGTGCACTACCTTTTTCCCCATTCCTCCTTTGTAGTGCACTAACTTTCCCCAGTCCCCTTTTGTAGTGCACTACCCTTTCCCAGTCCCCTTTGTAGTGCACTACCTCTTCCCTCAGTCCCCTTTTTGTAGTGCACTACCCTCTTCCCCAGTCCCTTTGTAGTGACACTACCTCTTCCAGTCCTTTGTAGTGCCACTACTCTTCCCCAGTCCCCTTTGTAGTGCACTACCTTCTCCCCAGTCCTTTGTAGTGCCTACCTTTTCCCCAGGTCCCTTTGGTAGTTGCACTTACCTTTTTTCCCATTCCCGGTTTGTAGTGCACTCTTTTCCCACATGCCCTTTGTAGTGCACTACTCTTCCCCAGTCCCTTTTGTAAGTGCACTACCTCTCCCCAGTCCTTTGTTAGTGCACTACCCTTCCCCAGTCCCCCTTTGTATGTGCACTACCTCGTTCCCCAGTCCCTTTGTAGTGCACTACCTCTTCCCCAGTCCCTTTGTCAGTGCACTACCTCTTCCCGCAGTCCCTTGTAAAGATGCAACTACCTCTTCCCCAGTCCCTTTGTAGTGCACTACCTCTTTCCCCAGGCCCTTTGTAGTGGCACTACCTCTTCCCTCATCCCTGTTGTTGTGGCAACTACTCTTCCCTCAGTCCCCTTTGAGTGCCACTACTCTTCCCCAGTCCCTTTGTAGTGCAGCTACCTCTTCCAGTCCCCTTGTAGTGCCAATGCTCTTTTTCCCCATGCCCTTATGATAGTGCACTACCTTTTCCCCATCCCATTTGTAGTGCATACCTTTTCCCAGTCCCATTTGTAGTCAGCTACCTCTTCCAGTCCCCTGTTTGTAGTGCACTACCTCTTCCCCAGTCCCTTTGTAGTGCACTACCCTCTTCCCCCAGTCCCTTTGTAGTGCACTAATGGAACCTCTTCCCCAGTCCCTTTGTAGTGCACTACCTCTTCCCCAGTCCCTTGTAGTGCACCTACCTCTTCCCCAGCCCTGTAGGTGCACTACCTCTTTCCCAGTCCCCTTGTAAGTTGCACTACCTTTTCCCTTTCCCTTTGTAGTGCACTACCTTTTCCCCTGGCCCTTTGTAGTGCACTACCTCTTCCCCAGTCCCCCTTTGTAGTGCACACCTCTTCCCAGTCCCCTTTGTAGTGCACTACCTCTTCCCAGTCCCTTTGTAGTGCACTACCTCTTCCCCAGTCCCTTTGTAGTGCACTACCTCTTCCCCAGTCCCTTTGTAGTGCACTACCTCTTCCCCAAGTCCCTTTGTATTGCAGATTCTTTTTTCCCCAATGCACTTTGTAGTGCACTACCTTTTCCCATGCCCCTTTGTAGTGCACTACCTTTCCCCATGCCCTTTGTAGTGACTACCTTTTCCCAGTCCCTTTGTTAGTGCACTACATCTTGCCCCATCCTTGTTAGTGCACTACGTCTTCCCCATCACCTTTGGAGTAGCCTCCTCTTCCCCAGTCCCTTTGGTGTGCATCTACCTCTTCTCCAGTCCCTTTGGTAGTGCACTACCTCTCCCAGTCCCTTTGTAATGCACTACCTCTTCCCCAGTTCCCCTTTGTAGTTGCACTACTCTTCCCACAAGTCCCTTGTAGTGCAGCTAACCTTTTCCCCCATTCCATTTTGTGCACTAACCTCTTCCCAGTCCCTTTGTAGTGCACTACCTCTTCCCAGTCCCTTTGTGTGCTACTAACCGTCTTCCCCAGTCCTTTGTAGTCCACTACTCTTCCCGCAGTCCCTTTGTAGTGAGCTCTTTCCCCATTGCCCCTTTGTAGTGCACTACCTTTTTCCCATTCCCTTTGTAGTGGCACTACCTTTTCCCCATGCCCTTTGTAGTGCATCTACTTTTCCCCCATGCCCTTTGTAGTGCAACTACCTTTTCCCATGCCCTTGAGTGCATTTTTACCTTTTCCCCATGCCCCTTTGGTAAGTGGGCACTACCCTTTTCCCCATGCCCTTTGTAGTGCACTACCTTTTCCCATGCCCTTTTGTAGTGCATCCTTTTCCCCATCCTTTGTAGTGCACTACCTTTTTCCCCATCCCTTTGTAGTGCAACTACCATTTGAAGCTGCCTGAACAACTGATGGTTCTGTTCAGAAACGTTATCAACACGTCTTCCTCTTGTGTTTGACCTGCAGGGAGCAAGGACACATCACCGTCCACGATGACAAGAGTCACCATGTTGGACCCTGCTGGTGATCACTCTGGACTGGGGATCTACACACCAAACGCTGGGCTGGCTGGCTGGCTGGCTGCTGGTTTGACTGACTGAACTGTATTGTTTATTAGGATCCCCATTTATAGCTTTTTAAGAAGCAGCAGCTAACTCATATGGGTCCATAAAAATCACAACATGACAAGTAACAACACACTGATACAGCTGACTGATGAGCGGTCGACCTGCCCGGTCAGCTGACGTCTGGCTAATTTGGGTTGCAAAAGTCTGGTAATTTTCTTTTAAATAATTTTAAATGACAGGATCTTGGTTGGAGTTTTTTTTCCCCGTATTTCCTGCTTCTCGATTCCAGGAAAATATTCCAAGCAGGAATTTTTCTGGATTATTCCAGGAATTGGAGAAGTTACCTGTGTAAAGACAGAGACATGTTGTCCTACCCATTAGGACAGACCGTGGGAAATGAGACATTGTTGTTTTCTACCCATTAGGACAGACCCGTGGGAATGAGACATGTGTTTCCTTCCATCAGGACAGACGTGGGAATGAGACATGGTTTGTCCTACCCTTACGGCCAGGACCGTGGAATGAGACATGTTGTCCTACCCATGGACAGACGTGGGAATGAGACATGTTGTTCTACCCATAGGACCAGACCGTGGGAATGAGACTGTTGTCTACCATTAGGACAGACCGTGGGAATGAGACATGTTGTCCTACCATTAGGACCAGAACCGTGGGAATGAGACATGTTGTCCTACCCATTAGGACAGACGTGGAATGAGACATGTGTCCTCCATTAGGACAGCAGTGGAATGGACATGTTGTCTACCCATCAGGACAGACGTGGGAATGAGACATTGTCTATCCATCAGGACAGACCGTGGAATGAGACATGTTGTCACCATAGGACAACATGGGAATGAGACATTTGTCTACCCATCAGGACAGACAGTGGGAATGGTTCATTAAGGGAACCTCCTGCTCTCACTGTCCTCCGTTGAACTAAGCAGACGCTTGTCATAGGGGAAGGACAACTCTCCTGGTCCACCCACTTTTCTGTCTTTGTCTTATTTAGAGTTAATTCCAGAGGTGACTGACTCCATAAAGCTCTGCTTGCTGCCAATAGTCCCTTTATGTCGTCATATCCTTTTTGATGGTTTTCTGTTTTCTTTTGCTCAGAGCTTACCTGTCCACAGACGTTACCTGTTCTCAAGACTGAGCTACCTGTCTCGCAAGACTGCTACCTGTCTCGCAGACTGGCTTACCTGTCTGCGCAAGACTGGCTTACCTGTCTCGGCGACTGGCTGTAACTGTCCGCGACTGGCTTACCTGTCTCGCAGACTGGCTTTACTGTCCTCGCAGACTGGCTTACCTGTCTCGCAGAACTGGCTTACCTGTCCTCGCAGACTGGCTTACCTGTCTCGCAGACGGCTTACCTGTCTCGCAGACTGGCTTACTGTCTCGCAGACTGGCTTACCTGTCTCGCAGACTGGCTTACTTGTCTCTCGCAGACTGGCTTACCTGTCTCAGACTGGCTTACCTTGTCTCGCAGACTGGCTTTACCTGTCTACACAGACTGGCTTACCTGTCTCGCAGACTGGCTACCTGGTCTCACAGACTGGCTTACCTGTCTGCACAGACTGGTCTTACCTGTCACAGACTGGCTTACCTGTCTCAGCAGACTGGCTTCCTGTCTCAGACTGGCTTACCTGTCTCAGACTGCTCCTGTCATCCAGACTGGCTTGGCTTGTCTCGCAGACTGGCTTGCTGTCTCGCAGACTGGCTTACTGTCCTCGCAGACTGGCTTACCTGTCTGCAGACTGGCTTACTGGCTCCGCAGACTGGCTACTGTCTCGCAGACTGGCTTACCCTGGCTCTGACCGCAGACTGGCTACCTGTCTCGCAGACTGGCTTACTGTCTCGGCGACCTGGCTACTGCCTGAGACGGCTTCTGTCTCGCAGACTGGCTTTGTCTCGCAGACTGGCTGCCTGCTCGCAGACTGGCTTACGTCGTCAACTGCTACGTCCCAGACGGCTTACGTCTGACTGCTCTTGCCGCAGACTGGCTTCCTGTTGCAGACGGCTTTGTCTCGCACTGCTACTCTGCAGACTGGCTTAGCTGTCTCGCAGACTGGCTTCGTCTCGCAGCGCTACCTGTCTCGCAGACTGGCTTCTGTCCTCGCAAGACTGGTTGGCTGTCTCGCAGACTGGCTTGGCTGCTCGCCAGACTGGCTTGGCTGCCTGACGCAGACTGCTTGGCCTGCCTGACTCAGACTGTGGCTTGGCCTGCCTGACTCAGACTGGCTTGGCTGCCTGACTCAGACTGGCTTGGCTGCCTGAGACTCGACTGGCCTTGGCTGCCTGACTCAGACTGGCTTGGCTCCTGACTCAGACTGGCTTGGCCTGCCTGACCAGACTGCCTCTGGCTGCCTGACTCAGACTGCCACTTGGCTGCCACTGACTCAGACTGGCTGTCAGCTGGCTCAGACTGGCTGTCTCCGCCAGGCTGACTGTCTTCAGCAGCTGACTGTGCTGACTGTCTCGCAGGCTGACTGTCTCGCAGGCTGACTGTCTCGCAGGCTGACTGTCTCGCAGGCTGACTGTCTCGCAGGCTGACTGTCTCACAGGCTGACTGGCTGAATCTCAGATCAGAGAGGAACTATAGACAATGTGAGAGGCTATATCCTACAGAACTGTCTCGTGTTGCACAGGAGGCGGCTGAGGGGAGGAGCTGAATAAATGGATCAAACACATGGTGTCTGTTTCATTCATTTATTTTGAGCTTTTCCTCCCCTCACCAGCCTCCGGGGGTGTATATGGTCTGACAGGGCATGCAGACCTAACAGTCTAACCTCAGGAGGACTGACTAGAGACGATGATGCCGTACATCCTCTTGATTTCTCCCAGTTTGTGATCGTCATAATAAGCTGGCTAACAGCTGCACTCTCACGGACAACAGATAGAAATACAACGACAGGCATGCCTTTTCAGTACCATCTATTTTATCTGGCTCTTCCACGAGGACGAGGGGGAAGTCGCCCCTAGATGTTGGATCTTTGGATTTGTCAGTTCCCCCACATGGTTAATGTTATGTTTGGGGAGGCTGATTCAAGATCTGTAGCGAGGGGAAACTTCACCCCGGAACGTTCCGCAACGTCGTGTCCTGTTGAACGCGGCAGTTGGTTTGTAATACAGAATATCTAGTGCTTATTAAAGGACCTGTATACTTTGTGTCTGTGTAGACAGCAGTTGAAGAAATGGGTGAAAGGCAGTTTGAATGTGTATAACTGTTGGACTAATGCTGTACCATGTGATTAATAACTATTATCTCTATGTCCATGCTTCTCTCTGTCCTATTAATGACTTGTCAGGCTGCTGTAGATGGTTCTCAATGTCTTCAGCTGTAATGAACTGGCCAGGCTCAGTGAGGCTCTGTTCCACTATGGTCACTGGCTGTGGAAGCTCTTTACAATGGTTTAATAAAGGGGAACTTCCCCATCTGAATATTGCTTCTCTTGCTTTCCCAAATATATCCACTAGGGGGAGACAAATGTTTAGAGGTTTGCTCTCTGTCCCTCCACCTGGTCAGACCAATCCAACTGCTTACCACCAGTAGTTTCTCTCTTTCTGTCCCTTTCTCTCTCTCTGTCTCTCTCTCTCTTTCTCTCTCTCTGTTTCTCTGTCTGTTTCTCTGTCTCTCTCTCTGTCTCTCTCTCTCTTTCTCTCTCTCTCTGTTTCTCTGTCTGTTTCTCTGTCTCTGTCTCTCTCTCTGTCTCTCTCTCTCTATCCACCTCTTCTCAATTACAATTCAAAAGGCTTTATTGGCATGGGAAACATATGTTAATATTGCCAAAGCAAGTGAACTAGATAATAAACAAAAGTGAAATTAACAGTAAACATTACACTAAAGAGTTCCAAAGGAATAAAGAATTCAAATGTCATTATGTAAATATAGAATGTTTTAATGATGTGCAAATAGTTAAAGTACAAAAGGTAAAATGAATAAACATAAATATAGGTTGTATTTACAATGGTGTTTGTTCTTCACTGGTTGTCCTTTTCTTGTGGCAACAGGTCACAAATATTGCTGCTGTGATGWCACACTGGGGTATTTCACCCARTAGATATGGGAGKTTATCAAAATTGGGTTTGTTTTCTAATTCTTTGTGGATCTGTGTAATCTGAGGGAAATATGTGTCTCTAATATGGTCATACATTTGGCAGGAGGTTAGGAAGTGCAGCTTAGTTTCTACCTCATTTTGTGGACAGTGTGCTCATAGCCTGTCTTCTCTTGAGAGCCAGGTCTGCCTACGGCGGCCTTTCTCAATAGCAAGGCTGTACTCACTGAGTCTGTACATAGTCAAAGCTTTCCTTAAGTTTGAGTCAGTCACAGTGGTCAGGTATTCTGCCACTGTGTACTCTCTGTTTAGGGCCAAATAGCATTCTAGTTTGCTCWGTTTTTTTGTTAATTCTTTCCAATGTGTCAAGTAATTATCTTTTTGTTTTCTCTTGATTTGGTTGGGTCTAATTGTGTTGCTGTCCTGGCCAGCTTGCTTAGGGGATTCTTCTCCAGGTTCATCTCTCTGTAGGTGATGGATTTGTTATGGAAGGTTTGGGAATCACTTCTTTTCAGGTGGTTGTAGAATTTAACGTCTCTTTTCTGGATTTTGATAATTAGTGGGTATCGGCCTAATTCTGCTCTGCATGCATTATTTGGTGTTCTACGTTGTACACGGAGGATATTTTTGCAGAGTTCTCCATGCAGAGTCTCAATTTGGTGTTTGTCCTTGGTTGGTGAGCGGACCCCAGACCTCACAACCATAAAGGGCAATGAGTTCTATGACTGATTCAAGTATTTTTAGCCAGATCCTAATTGGTATTTCTAATTTTATGTACCTTTTGATGGCATAGAATGCCATTCTTGCCTTGTCTCTCAGATCGTTCACAGCTTTGTGGAAGTTACCTGTGGCGCTGATGTTTCGGCCSAGGTATGTATAGTGTTTTTTGTGTGCTCTAGGGCAACGGTGTCTAGATGGAATTTTTATTTGTGGACCTGGCAACTGGACCTTTTATGGAACACCATTATTTTTGTCTTACTGAGATTTGCTGTCAGGGCCCGGGTCTGGATCTAGGTGCTGCTGTAGGCCCTCCTTGGTTGGTGACAGAAGCACCAGATCATCAGCAAACGGTAGACATTTGACTTCAGATTCTAGTAGGGTGAGGCCGGGTGCTACAGACTGTTCTAGTACCCTCGCCAATTCGTTGATATATATGTTGAAGAGGGTGGGGCTTAAGCTGCATCCCTGTCTCACCCCACGACCCTGTGGGAAGAAATGTGTGTTTTTTGCCCATTTTAACCGCACACTTGTTTGTTTACATGGATTTTTTGTGTCGTATGTTTTACCCCCAACACCACTTTCCATCAATTTGTATAGCAGACCCTCATGCCAAATTGAGTCAAAAGCTTTTTTGAAATCAACAAAGCATGAGAAGACTTTGCCTTTGGTTTGTTTATTTGTCAATTAGGGTGTGCAAGGTGAATACGTGGTCTGTCGTACGGTAATTTGGTAAAAAGCCAATTTGACATTTGCTCAGTACATTGTTTTCACTGAGGAAATGTACGAGTCTGCTGTTAATGATAATGCAGAGGATTTYCCCAAGGTTGCTGTTGACRCATATCCCWCGGTAGTTATTGRGGTCAAATTKGTCTCCACTTTTGTGGTTTGGGGTGATCAGTCCTTGGTTCCAAATATTGGGGACGATCCTAGAGCTGAAGATTATGTTAAATAGTTTTAGTATTTATTTAAGCCAATTAGAATTTGTGGGATTTGTATTTTATAATTTCATTGAGGATACTGTGAACACCACAGGCCTTTTTGGGTTGTGGGGTTTGTTTTTTGTCCTGTAGTTCATTCAATGTAATTGGAGAATCCAGTGGGTTCTGGTAGTCTTTAATAGTTGATTCTAAGATTTGTATTTGATCGTGTTTTTGCTGTTTATTCTTTGTTTTAGGGCCAAAAAGATTGGAGAAGTGGTTTATCCATACATCGCTGTTTTGGATAGAGAACTCTTCATGTTGTTTTAGTGTCCAATTTTCCCAGAAGTGGTTAGAGTCTATGGATTCTTCAATTACAATGAGCTGATTTCTGACGTGCTGTTCCTTCTTTTTCCATAGTCTATTTCTGTAGTGTTGTATTGTTTAGGCGTAAGCTCAGGTTTTCCGGGTCTCTCTGTTTTTGGTTGGATAGGTTTCTTAATTTCTTTCTTAGGTTTTTGCATTCTTCATCAAACCATTTGTCATTTAAAATGTTCTTATGTTTTCTGCTTCAAACAAGGAAACGGAGAGACACACAGTGAGCGTTTCACACAGCGGAGGGAGCAGCACATCATTGCTAATGACTCCCTCACAGGAGGAGCAGATTTAATACGCTTTAATTACTCACCACTGCCTCTCTAACACTGGAGTTGGGGTCCTGAGAGGCTGAGGATAAATGTGTCATTTAGTAATGAACAATTTAGAGGACAATCAGCTGTGTTATATTAGCTCTGTCTGAGGACAATCAGCTGTGTTATATTAGCTCTGTCTGAGGACAATCAGCTGTGTTATATTAGTATATAGCTTGAGGAGAGAGGACAAAATCAGTGTGTTATATTAGCTCTGAGGAGAGAGGACAATCAGCTGTGTTATATTAGCTCTGAGAGAGAGGACAATCAGTCTGTGTTATATTAGCTCTGAGGAGAGAGGACAATCAGCTGTGTTATATTAGCTTGCCTGATGACAATCAGCTGTTATAATTAGCTCTGTCTGAGGACAATCAGCTGTGTTATATTAGCTCTGTCTGAGGACAATCAGCTGTGTTATATTAGCTGAGGAGAGAGGACAATCAGCTGTGTTATATTTAGCTCTGTCTGAGGAGAGAGACAATCAGCTGTGTTATATTAGCTCTGTCTGAGGACAATCAGCTGTGTTATATTAGCTCTGAGGAGAGAGACAATCAGCTGTGTTATATTAGCTCTGAGGAGAGAGGACAATCAGCTGTATTATAATTAGCCTCTGAGGAGGAGGACAATCAGCTGTGTTATATTAGCTCTGTCTGAGGACAGTCAGCTGTGTATATTAGTCTGAGGAGGACAATCAGCTGTTTATATTAGCTCTGTGCTGAGGGACAAAAATCAGCTGTGTTATATTAGTTCTGAGGAGAGAGGCAATCAGCTGTGTTATATTAGCTCTGAGGAGAGAGGACAAATCAGCTGTGTTTAATTAGCTCTGGGGAGAGAGGACAATCAGCTGTGTTATATTAGCTCTGAGGAGAGAGGACATCAGCTTATTATTAGCTCTGAGAGAGGGACAATCAGCTGTGTTATATTAGCTCTGATGAGAGAGGACAATCAGCTGTTTATATTAGCTCTGAGGAGAGAGGACAATCAGCTGTGTTATATTAGCTCTGTCTGAGGAGCGAGGAAATCAGCTGTGTTATATTAGCTCTGTCGAGGAGAGAGGACAATCAGCTGTGTTATATTAGCTCTGGGAGAGAGGACAATCAGCTTGTATTATATTAGCCTGGGGAGCAGAGGAACATCAGCTGTGTTATGTTAGCTCTGCTGAGGAAGAGGACAATCAGCTGTGTTATATTAGCTCTGGGAGAGAGGACAATCAGCTGTGTTATGTTAGCTCTGTCTGAGGAGAGAGGAACAATCAGCTGTGTTATATTAGCTCTGAGGAGAGAGGACAATGCTGTGTTTATATTAGCTCTGAGGAGAGAGGGACAATCAGCTGTGTTATATTAGCTCTGATCTGAGGGCAAACCTTGAGTGGAACGCTGTGCTGCCTGGTGGAGACAGACCGTAATATGAAGTCAACTCTGTTCTGAGGGCAACACCAATACAAGTACATTTCTAAATGTGATTATAAAATGTCCACTTGGCTGCTTTGGTTTCACATCATAAGTTCCAGGGGTTCATTAGTCACGTTCTGCTCAGCCAAGCAAGACCAAACAAACTGCAGAAGGACTGTTGCAAATTCTGGTAACTTTCCCCCAGACTTTCCCAGAAATCCTGGGTTTGAAGGTTTAACGATTCCGAGCTGCCCTCCTGATTCCGTGGGGAAGTCTTCCAACCAGAATTTCCTGAAACTCTCTGATAATGTCCGGGGAAGTTACTGGATGTTGCCTACCCAAATCCTACAACAGAACCAAATGAACTGCGTCCTCCCTATGTCCCTCAACAAGCTAATGAGCCTCAGACTGGTCAGCTAACCTTTCTAATTCTTTTTCGACTAGCTATGAGTCAAGTTTAGAATGGGGGACTTTTTTGGGGTGTTAAAAAGTGGTGAATTTAGGTGAGCAGGGACCAGAAAGCAATGTTATCTGAAATGGATGGAAAGATAGGCAGATTTTCCCTTGCTAGAGAGAAAGGGAGAAAACAGTGAGCGATTGAGAATTGAGGGGGGATGATTGTGGGGGGAGGGTTGGAGGGTGGGAGTGAGGGAGAGATTGAGGTGGGGGAGGGATGGGCGTGATTGAGTGAGGGAGGGAGGGAGGGAGGGGAGTGGATGAGGGAGGAGTGATTGAGAGGGAGTGATTGAATTGAGGAGGGAGAATGGAGGGATTGATGGAGAAGAGTGATGGAATGGGAAGGGAGTGATGGAATGAAGGGAGGGAGTGATGGAATGAGGGAGGGATGATGGAATGTAGGGAGGTGATGGAAGGTGAGGGGGGAGGGAGTGTGGGGAGGGAGGGAGGGGAGTGATGGAAGGAGAGGGAGGGAGGTGGAAGAGGGAGGGAGGAGGAATTGGAATGGAGGGAGGGAGTGATGGAATGAGGGAGGGAGGGAGTGATGGATGAAGGGATGGGTGATGGAAGGAGGGAGGGAGGGGTGATGCAGG
>NW_019943046.1:0-8538 GCF_002910315.2 Salvelinus sp. IW2-2015 | reverse complement strand
GTTTGTTGTCATTGCAGGCATCTCAACGCTGTGCGTTACGGGAAGAACATCCTCCTCCCTCATGTGGTACCCTTTCTGCAGGCTCATCCTGACATGAACCTCCAGCATGACACTAGCCATACTGCTCGTTTTGTGTGTGATTTCCTGCAAGGCAGGAATGTCGGTGGTCTGCCATGTGCGAGCGAAGAGCCCGGATTCTCAATCCCATTGAGCACATCTGGGACCTGTTGGATCGGAAGGTGAGGCTAGGCCATTCCCCCAGAAAATGTCCGGGAACTTGCAGGTGCCTGGTGGAAGAGTGGGGTAACATCTCACAGCAAGAACTGGCAAATCTGTACCGTCCATGAGGAGGAGATGCACTGCAGTACTTAATGCAGCTGGGGCCACACCAGATACTGACTGTTACTTTTGATTTGATCCCCCCTTTGTTCAGGACACGTATTCCATTTTCTGTTAGTCACATGTCGTGGAACTTGTTCAGTTTGTCTCAGTGTTGAATCTTATGTTCATACAAATATTTACACATGTTAAGTTTGCTGAAAATTAACCACAGTTGACAGTGAGAGGACGTTTCTTTTTTTGCTGGATTTATTAAATCGTGAACGTGACTTTGATTTTAAAACTATTACATTAAAAACAACAAACAGAGTTGGCAACCCTCAGAACAAAAGATGCAGTCAGAGTTATACTGCAGTTAGAGCGCAGTATGCTGCACATACTGCATCCAAAATAACATCGTCGACTGCACTTACTGCACTTACAAAAAAAGATGGCAGTTTTTAAAAGTGCAGTAGAGAACATTCAGCTTTCAGAGCACTCTTGGATGACGTCAGTTTTGAGATTCCACAAACAACTTAACCATAGTCTATATCCTCCCACCAAGTCCATATCCTCCCACATAGTCCATATCCTCCCACCATAGTCCATATCCTCCAACCATAGTCCCTATCCTCCCACCATAGTCCATATCCTCCAACCATAGTCCATATCCTCCCACCATAGTCCATATCCTCCAACCTAGAGTCTATCCTCCAACCATAGAGTCTATCCTCCAACCATAGAGTCTATCCTCCCACCATAGTCCAATCCTCCCACCATAGTCCATATCCTCCCACATAGTCCATATCCTCCACCATAGTCCATATCCTCCCCACCATAGTCCATATCCTCCCACCATAGTCCATATCCTCCCCCATAGCCATATCTCCCACCATAGTCCATATCCTCCCACCATATCCATATCCTCCCACCATATCCATTATCCTCCCACCATAGTCCATATCCTCCCACCATAGTCCATATCCTCCCACATAGTCCAATCCTCCCACCATAGTCCATATCCTCCCACCATAGTCCATATCCTCCCACCAATCATATCCTCCCACCATAGTCCCATCCTCCCACCATAGTCCATATCCTCCCACCATAGTCCATATCCTCCCACATAGTCCATATCCTCCCACCATAGTCATATCCTCCAACCATAGAGTCTATCCTCCCACCATAGTCCATATCCTCCAACCATAGTCCATATCCTCCCACCATAGTCCATAATCCTCCCACCATAGTCCATATCCTCCCATATAGTCCATATCTCCAACCATAGAGTCTATCCTCCCACCATAGTCCATATCCTCCCACCATAGTCCATATCCTCCCACCATAGTCCATATCCTCCCACCATAGTCCATATCCTCCAACCATAGAGTCTATCCTCCAACCATAAGTCTATCCTCCCACCATAGAGTCTATCCTCCCACCATAGTCCATATCCTCCCACCATAGTCCATATCCTCCCACCATAGCTCCATATCCTCCCACCATAGTCCATATCCTCCAACCATTAGAGTCTATCCTCCAACCATAGAGTCTACCTCCCACCATAGTCCATATCCTCCACCATAGTCCATATCCTCCCACCATAGTCCATATCCTCCCACCATAGTCCATATCCTCCAACCATAGGAGTCTATCCTCCAACCATAGATCTATCCTCCAACCATAGAGTCTATCCTCCAAACCATAGAGTCTATCCTCCCACCATAGTCCATATCCTCCCACCATAGTCCATCATTCCTCCCCACATAGTCCATATCCTCCCACCATAGTCCATATCCTCCCACCATAGCCATCCTCCCACCATAGAGTCCATATCCTCCCACCATAGTCCATATCTCCCACCATAGTCCATATCCTCCCACCATAGTCCATATCCTCCCACCATAGTCCATATCCTCCCACCATAGTCCATTCCTCCCACATTCCTATCCTCCACCATATCCTATCCTTCACCATAGTCCATATCCTCCACCCATAGTCCCATATCCTCCCACCATAGTCCATATTCCTCCCACCATAGTCCATATCCCTCCCACCATAGTCCATATCCTCCAACCAAGTCCATATCCTCCCACCATAGTCCATATCTCCACCATAGTCCATATCCTCCCACCATAGTCCAATCCTCCCACCATAGTCCCTATCCTCCCACCATAGTCCCTATCCTCCCACCATAGTCCCTATCCTCCACCATAGTCCATATCCTCCCACCATAGTCCATACCTCCCACCATAGTCCATATCCTCCCACCATAGTCCATATCTCCCACCATAGTCCATACCTCCCACCATAGCCATATCTCACCATAGTCCATACTCCCACCATAGTCCCTATCCTCCCACCATAGTCCCTATCCTCCCACCATAGTCCCTATCCTCCCACCATAGTCCATATCCTCCCACCATAGTCCATATCCTCCAACCCATTCCTTGTCTTTCCCTGTTGCGTTTAGCTGGTTATCTGTGTGTGGGCGCAGCTATAAGCACAGTGAGCTCTGCTTTATATAGGGGGTTGTGAGTGTGTGTGTTTCTAAGCACGTGTAGCTGTGATCGATATAGACGAGGGCATCCCTGAGCTGTGATCGATATAGACGAGGGCATCCCTGAGCTGTGATCGATATAACAGGGCATCCCTGAGCTGTGATCGATATAGACGAGGGCATCCCTGAGCTGTGATCGATATAGACGAGGGCATCCCTAGCTGTGATCGATATAGGACGAGGGGATCCCTGAGCTGTGATCGATATAGACGAGGGCATCCTGAGCTGTGATCGATATAGACGAGGCATCCTGAGCTGTGATCGATATAGACGAGGGCATCCCTGAGCTTTGATCATATAGACGAGGGCATCCCTGAGCTGTGATCGATATAGAGAGGGCATCCCTGAGCTGTGCTGTGATCGATATAGACGAGGGCATCCCTGAGCTGTGATCGATATAGACGAGGCCATCCCTGAGCTGTGATCGATATAGACGAGGCCATCCCTGTAAAGTAGAGAATCCTCCTTCAGTGATGGAACTACTCCCAGTTACCATTATACACACACACAAACGTTGGTTTTACTATCCAAGTGGAGACCAAAAAAATCTATTCCCATTCAAAATCGCTTTTCTTTAACCCCCAAACCTAACCTTAATCCCAAACCCCAAAACTAATCCTAACCCGAATTCTAACCCTTATCCTAATCCCTAAAGCTAAAATAGCATAGCACCGGTTAAATGTCCACAATTTCCCCCCCTTGTTTACTATCCTTGTGAGGACTTTTGTAACTCCAAAGGATAGTGAAGTTTGACTACACCCAGCCGTTGTATCCACTACTGAGGTTCGAAAACAGGAAGAGAGGGAAAAACCTTTTGACAAAATACGAAGGGTTTCTCGTGGGTAAAAAATCTTCTGCGAACTGCTTGTACAATACCCGCTCCAGCCTATCCCGAGTGCGGAAATTCCTACAAGTAAGGTCCAGGGGGCAATGCCTATGAAGGACTGTGTTGCACGGCTAAATACAGGCAAGCCATAAAACAAACTATAGCTTAGGCTAGTGTCAAATTGTAATGTCGGCCAAAGAGTATGCTTGGTGAGAGGGTTCCACGCGCTCAGGCCTTCTCTGAGCTGCTTCAGCCGACATTTCTTTTTCACATCAAATGTATGGCAATCTCGGAGACAGATCTTTGGCGAGTTTGGCTTGGGAACTCGTGACGTTCGGCACCCTCTGACGCAGCATTGGGACAATGAACTTTAATCAAGACTCTGTTATAGATCGTGGCACTGAATCACTCGATTCAAACGCAATCCCGTTATGATCTCTTCCATCGTCTGCCTCATGAGCCGGGCCAGAGCTCTGCTAGAGATCCCGTTAATATGTCTTCCATCGTCTGCCTCATGAGCCGGGCCAGAGCTCTGCTAGAGATCCCGTTAATATGTCTTCCATCGTCTGCCACATAACGCCGGGAGAGCGGTGCTAAAGTGTGGGTTCCCCGGTTCGGCTGGTGCACCAGGTTATGGAGACGGCTGAGCCCCAGCCCATGGGTGTTGCCTGGGTAAGGAGAGTAGGTTTGGAGGCCTGGAGGTCTGTACATAAGCTGAGGAGACAAAGTGGAGTGGTCCCAGTGAGAAGGCCAATGTGTGTGGAGGAGAGGTCAGCAGTCAGTGGGGGGCCTGGAGGTCAGATAGGACTGGAGGAGAGGTTAGCAGTCAGTGGGGGGCCTGGAGGTCAGATAGGACTGGAGGAGAGGTTAGCAGTCAGTGGGGGGCTGGAGTCAGATAGGACTGGAGAGAGTAGCAGTCAGTGGGGGGCCTGGAGGTCAGATAGGACTGGAGGAGAGGTTAGCAGTCAGTGGGGGGCCTGGGAGGTCAGATAGGACTGGAGGAGAGGTTAGCAGTCAGTGGGGGGCCTGGAGGTCAGATATGGACTGGGGGAGAGGTTAGCAGTCAGTGGGGGGCCTGGAGGTCAGATAGGACTGGAGGAGAGGTAGCAGCAGTGGGGCCTGGAGGTCAGATAGGACTGGAGGAGAGGTTAGCAGTCAGTGGGGGCCTGGAGGTCAGAAGGACTGGAGGAGAGGTTAGCAGTCAGTGGGGGGCCTGGAGGTCAGATAGGACTGGGGGAGAGGTTAGCAGTCAGTGGGGGCCTGGAGGTCAGATAGGACTGGAGGAGAGGTTAGCAGTCAGTGGGGGGCCTGGAGGTCAGATAGGACTGGAGGAGAGGTTAGCAGTCAGTGGGGGCTGGAGGTCAGATAGGACTGGGGGAGAGGTTAGCAGTCAGTGGGGGCCTGGAGGTCAGATAGGACTGGGGGAGAGGTTAGCAGTCAGTGGGGGCCTGGAGGTCAGATAGGACTGGAGGAGAGGTTAGCAGTCAGTGGGGGCTGGAGGTCAGATAGGACTGGAGGAGAGGTAGCAGTCAGTGGGGGCCTGGAGGTCAGATAGGACTGGGGGAGGTTAGAGTCAGTGGGGGGCCTGGAGGTCAGATAGGACCTGGAGGAGAGGTTAGCAGTCAGTGGGGGCCTGGAGGTCAGATAGGACTGGGGGAGAGGTAGCAGTCAGTGGGGGCCTGGATCAGATAGGACTGGAGGAGAGGTTAGCAGTCAGTGGGGGGCCTGGAGGTCAGATAGGAACTGGAGGAGAGGTTAGCAGTCAGTGGGGGGCCTGGAGGTCAGATAGGACTGGAGGAGAGGTTAGCAGTCAGTGGGGGCCTGGAGGTCAGATAGGACTGGAGGAGAGGTTAGCAGTCAGTGGGGGGCCTGGAGGTCAGATAGGAATGGGGAGAGGTTAGCAGTCAGTGGGGGGCCTGGAGGTCAGATAGGACTGGGGGAGAGGTTAGCAGTCAGTGGGGGGTCTGGAGGTCAGATAGGACTGGAGGAGAGGTTAGCAGTCAGTGGGGGGTCTGGAGGTCAGATAAGCCCGTGCTTTTAGGAGCAAAAGCTGGACATGGTCTCTGGAGTGAAAGCTGGACATCGTCTCTGGAGCGAAAGCTGGACATCGTCTCTGGAGCGAAAGATGGACTCTGTAGCTTTTCAGCAGARCTCTYATTGATATGAGGTTCTCAGGTGCACGTAGTTAAAAAATGCTGTAAAACAACCAGAGAAACCCCAGCCCAGCCATGGACCCCAGCCTGCAGGGCCCCTGGAGCTGCACATGCTAACCTGTTTAGACTAAAAAAATGAAAGTTCAACTTGGGGGTCTGGGGATTTGACCCCCGATGACGTTGCTTATGTCAAATTTGCGGCCTCGACCAGAAAGGTACTGGCGCAATTTCAGAAACCTGGTTATCGACAATTGTAGAACCAGGGTGGAGACTCCCGTGGAGTGTCAGATAATGTTACCTGTGTGCAGATATTATGAAACGGACTATGGGAGTGTGCTGGGTGCGTCACACGCCTGGTTCTCACGACATCCCTTCAGCGGCCTCCAGGTCGGTCTTGGGTCCAGCGGGCGGCCATTTTGGGCAGGGCATCACAGCTCGGGCCCAGGCGGCCATTTGGGACCTTGGGGGCTGGGGTCTCAGGTTCAGGATAAAAAAATATTGGGTCTGCCGGTGCTGGGCTCGAACAGGCCTTCACAGCCGACCAAACTAAGTGCTCTACCTGTTCACCCATCAAACCATATAGTTTAATCTAGAAGTGGCAAAAGGTTTAGCGTTAATGCATTATTTTTGTACAAAACATTTTAGATTTTCTAATATTACGAAGATGGAAAAAGCTCCCCTTGAAATAGTCTTGATATTTTCGTCAGAAGAGAGATCAGGATCCAGAGTAACGCCGAKGTCCTTCACAGTTTTATTTGAGACGATTTGTACAACCATCAAGATTAATTGTCAGATTCAACAGAAGATCTCTTTGTTTCTTGGGACCTAGAACGAGCTTTTCTGTTTTGTCCGAGTTTAAAAGTGATAAATGTTCAACCTTTTGTCTGAAACACAGGTTTCCAGGGAGGGTAATTGTGGGGCTTCACCATGTTTCATTAAAGTGTACAGCTGTGTATCATCCGCATAGCAGTGAAAGTTAACATTATGTTTCCGAATGACATCACCAAGAGGTATAATGTATATAGTGAACCTTAAGGAACACCAAAATTGACCATTGATTTGTCAGAGGACAAACCATCCACAGAGACGAACTGCTGTCTTTCTGACAGATCTAAACCAGGCCAGAACTTGTCCGTGTAGACCAATTAGGGTTTCTAATCTCTCCAGAAGAATGTGGTGATCGATGGTGTCAAAAGCAGCACTAAGGTCTAGGACACCAGAACCTTGGTCTGGTCTAGGAGGACCGATGCAGAACCTTGGTCTGGTCTAGGAGGACAGATGCAGAACCTTGGTTGAGGTCAGGGCTTTGTGCAGGCCAGTCAAGTTCTTCCATACGATCTCGACATAACATTTCTGTATGGACCTAGATTTGCACACTGGGGCATAGTCATGCTGAAACAGGAAAGGGCCTTCCCCAAACTGTTTACACACAGTTGGCAGCACAGAATCGTCTAGAATGTCAGGGAARATTTCCCGTCACTGGAACTAAGGGGCCTAGCCCGAACCATGAAAAAAAGTTCCAGACCATTATTCCTCATCCACCAAACTTTACAGTTGGCACTATGCATTGGGGCAGGTAGGGTTCTCCTGGCATCCGCCAAACCCAGCTTCCTCCGTCTGACTGCCAGATGGTGAAGCGTGATTCATCACTCCAGATAACGCATTTCCACTTCTCCAGAGTCCAATCGTGGCAAGCTTTACACCTCTCCAGCCGATGCTTGGCATTGCGCATGGTGATCTTAGGCTTGTGTGCGGCTGCTCGGCCATGGAAACCCGGCTGTTAACCGGGGCAGCTCTAGCAGGGCAGAAATTTGATGAACTGACTTGGAAAGATGGTGATTATGCCCTCTGTTAGAGTTACATAGAGGACACGTAAAAAAAAGGAAACGTCCCTTTTTCAGCACCCTGTCTTTAAAAGATAATGATCTGTCACAGATCTTCATTGTAAAGGGTTTAAACACTGTTTCCCATGCTTGTTCAATGAACCATAAACAATTAATGAACATGCACCTGTGGAACAGTTGTTAAGACACTAACAGCTTACAGACGGTAGGCAATTACAGTCAGAGTTATGAAAGCTTAGGACACTAAAGAGGCCTTTCTACTGACTCTGAAAAACACAAAAAGAAAGATGCCCCTGCTCATCGGTGTGAACGGGCCTTAGACATGCTGCAAGGAGTCTCTTCCTTCGTATGATAAACGCGAAATCCGGACCATCACCCCTCGGTGAGATCAAAAAACCGTTGACTCGTCAGTGAGAGCACTTTTTTGCCAGTCCTGTTCTGGTTCTGCGATGGTTGTTTGGTGCCCCTAGGCGACATTGTTTCCGGTTGACGTCTGGTGAGGACCTTGCCTTTATAAACAGGCCTAGCAAAGCCCCTCAGTCCCAGGCCTCTCTCAGCTATTGTCGACAGTCTGAGCAGCTGATGGAGGGATTTGTGCGTTCCTGGTGTAACGTCGTGCAGTTGTTGTTGCCATTCCGTGTACCTGTCCGCAGGTTGTGGATGTTCGGATGTACCGGCATCCTGTGCACGGTGTTGTTACACGTGGTCTGCCACTGCCAGAGGACGATCAGCTGTCAACCGTCCTGTCTCCCTGTAGCGCTGTCTTAGGCGGGCTCCATTACAGACATTGCATTTATTTGCCCTGCCAACATTCTGCAGTTCTCATGGCTCCATTGC
>NW_019943045.1:374260-375944 GCF_002910315.2 Salvelinus sp. IW2-2015 | reverse complement strand
CCTACCTGCTGCATTTTTATAGTGCTTAAACCTGATTGGTGTGTCTACAATTTAGCAATCATGTGTTTGTGCACCTGATGGCTGTGTTTAACAGATTGGCTCATAGGTGTGGTAATTTGACAGTCAGTGCTTTGGAATTGCAAGGAAGTGACATCATGATATACTTCTGTGTCTGATGTATACAAGTGTGTTTAGTGTTTTGCAAATCACTGTGTGTAATGTTTTGCAAATAGTGTGAAGCTGACAATGTGCTTACAGTTGTGCAAATCTAGCCTTGTGTTTTGCTCCTTGAGTGTAAGGTTTTGCTAATTGTGGGAAAAGTGAAATTTGAGTGTGTAAGCAATCGTAAAAAACTGTAACTTTTCCCACATAGTAATAGAATGGTCTAGTCACACATATTATGGAATTATGACTGTTAACACATTTCATACATCTATATGATTTCAGGGTGGAATCCTTTAGTCATTACTTTAAACATATAAATTCCTTTATCAGCTAGCTAGATAAACAGAAAGCAGAGCTAGCAAACTTAGTTAAAGTTAGCTAAATAAAACTGTCTGAGGAAAATACAGTAAGTAGCTAGCAATGTCAATATAAAATTAATATAAAAACAGATTAAATTATTATATGGTTCTCAATCAGAGGCAGGTGTTAGTCATTGTCTCTGATTGGGAACCATATTTAGGTAGCCTGTTTTGTGTTGGGTTTTGTGGGTGGTTGTCTTCTGTCTTTGTGTCTATGCACCAGATAAGACTGTTTCGGTTTTTCACATTTGTTGTTTTTGTAGTTTGTAGTGTTCACATTGATTTTCATTATTAAACATGATGAACACTAACCACGTTGCGTTTTGGTCCGATCCCTGCTACACCTCCTCTTCAGACGAAGAGGAGGAAATCTGCTGCTACAATATGAAGACAAATATATAGTAAATAAATAGTGTTCTCTTTCGAGACGTTTCGGTCCCCTGGAGCAGCAGGTAGCCGGTTGTCACCGTCAAAATCACCGTCTTTTGCGCAACAGAAGTTAGAACTCATCGAATCCCATTGTGACGTAGAGAGGGACACTATTTGGCCGGGGGGACATTATTTGACGTGTCAGGCCCTTGATAGGAACCGTAAAAGAGAGGCTGTGTGTGTGTGAATGCATTGAGAGCTTCCCCTTATAAACGCAGAAAAGAAACAGTCAATAATATCACAGACAGAGAGACATACATGTACAACACAGATATAGAGTGAGAGAAGAATGAGAGAAGATATGGAAAAAGAGAGCAGAGAGAGAGACAGAGAAAAAAAGAGAGGTGTGAGAAAAAAAGAAGAGTTAGGCGATGGAGAGAGAAAACGAGAAGAGCGATTGAGAGAGGGACTACTCCTTCTTTGCAGACTGATGATTCAGACCTTGTCTGCAGTTCAGAGAGGTAAGAGAGAGGAACCAAGGTACCGCTATTTACTGTAGATCTCAAGAACTTCAGAAAGAGAATCTCCCACTCACAGAATCATCAAACAGGTGAGTTCCATTCCATGCAATCACTATTAGCTGTGTATGACTATAGTATTTGTATGTACCAACATCATATTCACTCAACACTGGTACTGTATGCTTCCAAACATCAATGATACTTTGTAACTGCATCAATAACTGCAGATGAGGTAGAAATGATAACTTCATCTGTGTGTGTTTTTGTGTT
>NW_019943045.1:356387-374235 GCF_002910315.2 Salvelinus sp. IW2-2015 | reverse complement strand
CTGTCCCTGTTGCATACTTACTGCATGTGTGTTGTGTGTGCTGTGTGCTGGTGTGTGTGGGTGTGTGTGTGTTTGTGTGTTGTGTTGTGTGGTGTGTGTGTGTGCGTGTGGGTGTGTTGTGGTTGTGTGTTGTGATGTGTGTGTGTGTGTGTGTGTGTGTGTGTGTGTGTGTGTGTGGTGTGGAAGAGAAAAAGTCGGAGTGAAAAGATGAAATTACTTGCACAGATAAAACATCTCAACTGTTGCTTCACACAGAGTATCATTCTTCTTTATTCTCTACAGTCTACAGATACGCATTGCAATGGAGTGGAAGATACTAATATGCAAAAACAAGCTTAGACTCGAGTAAAAATTGCCCAACAGACAGTAAAATATACCAATCTAGGACCCAGGGATCAGCAACTAGATTCAGCCCGACTGATTTTCTTGAGCGCAAGATCAGGCTGACACATACAGTACAATGATTTGTGACCTGCAAATGACCACAGATGCCCAAACAATATAATGGTTGACTAAAAGCATACTCATTTCAAACCTCGCTTACGTTTGTATACAATTCATGTCAGTCTCCTCCTATTATGCGTGGAATACTTTGGAACAGATCTTCTTCAATTTAAATCACTTGGAGCTGATTTCCTGGTGTTTTTCTGTCTTTCTATGTCCAAAATATGAAAAACCACCCCAAATGATTTTAATAAAAACCATAGACAGAATTCGGGCAAACCCTGATCTAGACATAGAAACAATTACATCTGGGCTACAATGCGACATTGAATAGATTTTCAAAACAATATACATACTAGGAGACATTAGCATCATCAACAAGTTATATTCTCAACTGTTTCTGCAAACTATAGACAATTTAACATTTACATTTTAAGTCATTTTTAGCAGAACGCTCGTTATCCAGAGCGACTTACAAATGTGGTGCATTTCTCTTATTCGCTTTTGTCATTTACATTTCCATAGTGTACAATAAATACGATACAACCCACTGTTACGTCTAGACAATGAGCTACAGGCATTACATTATATAGACAGTCTTTTTCTTAAGGTGTGTGCGTGAGAGGCGCGAGGAGCATTGTTGAGAGAATGGCGATCTACCATCTTAATCCTAGGCGCTAGGCTATTAGCTCTATCAAAGTAGAGAACACGAAGGACACCAATGTTGTTGGTGAGTATGTGCGTGCTCTCTCGTGTGCTCATGATGCTGTTATACTAAGCTTCTCTGCGTGACGTGGTTCTATAGGAGAGGAACAATTATTCTAAATATGAAAGGCAATTTTCTAGCGCATGTCTGCAGCATTGTCTTCATCTCGTGTAGTGTTGAGGATAATAAGGTAGCACGACCCTTTTCTTTGCTGCGCTCGTTTACTTCACTTGTAATTAGCAAAACCTAGTTTTAACATATAGTACTACACTGGATTGCGTATACAAAAACTCATTAACTGAACGAAATACACAGACTCTGCTTAACAACATATAGTATTTCATTTCCTACGTCAGGAAATTCTAAGCACTCAAAACTAGCAGTCAGTCGTAACTGGTTCAAAGCATGAGGACTGATACAAGTTCAGATGAAAAGTGTGGTGTTTCGGCGTGTCGAACGCTGCTTCCACACGGAGGCTGGCCTCCATGTGCACTCCAATGCCCTTCCCACGTTGTGTCGAGTTGGCTGCAGTCTTGACACAACAACAAGACTGATCATCACCTTATGCTTCGATTATCTCGACACTACAGTACCACTGACCACGTATTCATAAATCTATTCGGATCAAAAGTGCTGTTGCGTGCACTATCTCGTACTACTCTCTACCTTCGTTATTAGCTTTCACCGTAGTAAGAACGCCTTTTTGTTCCTCTTTGGTAAATGCAATAACCTATTTAAATATTACACTGAGTGTACAAAACATTAAGAACACCTTTCTAATATTGAGTTGCCCTCAGAACAGCCTCAATTTGTCAGGGCATGGACTCTACAAGGTGTCGAAAGCGTTCCACAGGGATGCTGGCCCATGTTGACTCCAATGCTTCCCACGGTTGTGTCGAGTTGGCTGCAGTTCTTGACACAAACCAGTGCACCTGGCACCTACTACCACACCACGTTCAAAAGCACTTAAATCTTTTGTTGCGTTTATGTATTTTGTTTTGTTGCTTTTTGTGCTATTGCGTGCTACGTGCTTGTTTTATGTTGCTCTGCATGTGATCACTGCTCATTGTTTGTCTGTATTGTTACTGTAATTGTTGTTAATAACCTGCCCAGGGWCTGTGGTTGAAAATTTGCCGGCTGGCTAAAACCGGCACTTTTACTGAAACGTTAATTAACATGCACTGTACCTGTAAAAATACAAATAAACTCTTGCCCATTCACCCTCTGAATGGCACACATACACAATCCATGATTCAATTATCTCAAGGCTTAAAAATCCTTCTTTAATCCTCCCTTTCATCTACACTGGTTTAAGTGGATTTAACATGTGACATCAATAAGGGATCATAGCTTTCATCTGGATTCACCTGGTCAGTCTGTGGCATGGAAAGAGCAGGTGTTCATAATGTTTTGTACACTCACTGTATATGGCACTGTATCTGTCAGGGGGAAATCTTTACAGCGTTAAATAATGACTTCGGGCATCCCGAGTGGAGCAGCGGTCTAAGGCACTGCAGTGCTTGAGGCGTCACTATAGATCCGGGTCCGATCCCGGACTGTGTCGCAGCGAGCTGCGACCAGGAGACCCATGAGGCGATGTAGGTTATTCCTCCGACACATTGGTGCGACTGGCTTCCAGGTTCAACAAGCAGTGTGTCAAGAAGCAGTGCAGTTTGGCAGGGTCTTGTTTTGGAGGACGCATGGCTCTCGACCTTCGCCTCTCCCGAGTCCGTACGGGAGTTGCAGCAATGGGACAAGACTGTAACTACRAATTGGATATACGAAAATTGGGGAGAAAAAGCCAGACTAACCGGTGCCCCCGCACATTGACTCTGTACCGGTACCACCTGTATATAGCCTTGCGACTGTTATTCCCCTGTCATTTTACTTTTTCATTTTTTTTCTTTACCTATCTATTGTTTACCAAATACCTGTTGCACTGTTGGTTAGGGCTTGTAAGTAAGCATTTCACTATTCCGCGCACGTGACAAATAAACTTTGATTTGAAGAAAAATATATCTAATTAAAATGACTTCCTCCCTGACTTACTGGCTGTTCAGCATCCTGATTTCATCATCTTGGCAGTTAGACTCCTTGTATACAAAATTAACAACAGTGAAAATAGATGTGCGTCCCAAATGGCATGATATTCCCAACATAGAGCACTAATTTAGACCAGATCCCTGGTAGCGCACTATAAATGGCATAGGATGCCATTTGGGTAGCAGACTTTGTCTAGTGTCGTTCAGACCGGTTTGAGGAGTTAGCGAGGTAACTTTGGTCACCTTTGAGTTCAACCCGGGATAACAAGTCATACAAAAGTGGCTCACCTTTTAGCCAGGTCAATTTCTATGGCAACGAATCCTTCAGAACTAACCTGCTCTGAGGCAGGCTWACTCACGGCTAACTCCACTTACCCTGAATGAAATGACTGAGCCGCGAGTTGAGGACCAATGAAATCAGATTCCATCCCTTTAGCAAGAATTGCGTCACCATCCCCTTCCTTTGAAGGAGACGACTGAATGAATATGTTATTAATCAAACGTTTTTTGTGTGTTTAAAAAGGGTAATGTTAAAATAATCCCATTAAACATGTAATATTGACAGAATGCATTTCAAACTTCATGCAATGTAACACTTGTATGACTTAATACAAAATAAATATAAATAGGAGTGGGAAAACAGTTCTTGTTCATTGATAAGCACACCAAAAACCTATTTCACACAACAGCTTGCTGAATTTGCAAGATGACTTTTCTTTCATTTTGATCCCTAGCCGTGACCCCACTCTCCGAGGGTGTCTCAGGAGGAGTTGGGATACCAAAAATAAATTTCCATTCCACACCTCACGCTCATATAGGTTACCCACTTGTACATGCAGTGAAACTGGACAAATACAAGTACCCCCTATTTGACTTTTTTGGGATTGATGCATTTTCTTACTGTAGAGTTCAGCATTCGACTAGCCATGTGCGACATGCACGAGCAGTTCCAAGCCTTCTAGAGTTAGTGGCAGGTGGACGAGCAATAACAACCGTCAAAGTATGGATGAAGCCTGAGCTGGAATGTCAAGGTAACTGAAGCTGGTTAGGTTTATTAATCCCTGAGTAGATCTAGTTTGCTTCGTGGGATACCCCTCTGGGGATACAAATGAATACACAAYAAATACACAGACAGACTGTTGGGGAAATGGAGCCTCTTTAACAATAACTCTGTAAAAGACCAGTACATTCTACTTGTAAAAAAGGTGCTTTGAAGAAGTGTAAGCGAGGGAGATGGTGGGATAAATAGGAAAATAGATAGACAGAAATCGAAAGAGAAAGACGTAGAAGAGGGAGAGAGATATACAGTTGAAGTTGGAAGTTTACATACACCTTAGCCAAATAAATTTAAACTCAGTTTTTCCCAATTCCTGACAATCCTAGTAAAAATTCCCTGTCTTAGGCAGGTTGGATCACCACTCTATTTTAAGAATGTGAAATGTCCGAATAATAGTAGAGAGAATGATTTATTTCAGCTTTTATTTCTTTCATCACATTCCCAGTGGGTCAGAAGTTTACATACACTCAATTAGTATTTGGTAGCATTGCCTTTAAATTGTTTAAATTGGTTTAAATGTTTTGGGTAGCCTTCCACAAGCTTCCCACAATAAGTTGGGTGAATTTTGGCCTATTCCTCCTGACAGAGCTGGTGTAACTGAGTCAGGTTTGTAGGCCTCCTGTCGCCACGCTTTTTTCAGTTCTGCAACAAATTTTTTACAGGATTGAGGTCAGGGCTTTGTGATGGCCACTCCAATACCTTGACTTTGGTGTCCTTAAGCCATTTTGCCACAACTTTGGAAGTATGCTTGGGGTCATTGTCCATTTGGAAGACCCATTTGGCGACCAAGCTTTAACTTCTGACTGATGTCTTGAGATGTTGCTTCAATAATCCAACATAATTTCCTACCTCATGTTGCCATCTATTTTGCCATCTATTTATGAAGTGCACCAGTCCCTCCTGCCAGCAAAGCACCCCCACAAATGATGCTGCCACTCCGTGCTTCAGCGGTTGGATGGTGTTCTTCGGCTTGCAAGCCTCCCCCTTTTTCCTCCAAACATTAAACGATGGTCATTATGGCCAAACAAGTTCTATTTTTTGTTTCATCAGCACCAGAGGACATTTTCTCCAAAAAAGTACGATCTTTGTCCCCATGTGCAGTTGCAAACCGTAGTCTGGCTTTTAATGGCGGTTTTGGAGCAGTGGCTTCTTCCTTGCTGAGCAGCCTTTCAGGTTATGTCGATATAGGACTCGTTTTACTGTGGATATAGATACTTTGTACCTGTTTCCTCCAGCATCTTCACAAGGTCCTTTGCTGTTGTACTGGGATTGATTTGCCTTTTCGCACAAAGTACATTCATCTCTAGGAGACAGAACACGCTCCTTCAAATCAAATCAAATCAAACCAAATTTTATTTGTCACATACACATGGTTAGCAGATGTTAATGCGAGTGTAGCGAAATGCTTGTGCTTCTAGTTCCGACAATGCAGTAATAACCAACAAGTAATCTAACTAACAATTCCACAACTACTACCTTATACACACAGTGTAAAGGGATAAAGAATATGTACATTAAAGATATATGAATGAGTGATGTACAGAAGCAGGGCATAGGCAAGATGCAGTAGATGGTATAGTGTACAGTATATAAACATATGAGATGAGTAATGTAGGGTATGTAAACATAAAGTGACACATAGTTTAAAGTGGCTAGTGATACATGTATTACATAAGATGGCAAGATGCAGTGGATGATATACAGTACAGTATATACATATATATGAGATGAGTAATGTAGGGTATGTAAACATTATATTAAGTGGCATTGTTAAAGTGGCTAGTGATAACATTTTACATAATTCCATCAATTCCCATTATTAAAGTGGCATTATTAAAACTTTATACCTTCTTCACTACTGTCCGTCAATGTGGATAGGGGGGTGCTCCCTCTGCTGTTTCCTGAAGTCCACATCATCTCCTTTGTTTTGTTGACGTTGAGTGTGAGGTATTTTCCTGAACACCACACTCCGAGGGCCCTCACCTCCTCCATGTAGGCCGTCTCGTCGTTGTTGGTAATTCAAGCCTACCACTGTAGTGTCGTCCGCAAACTTGATTGATTGAGTTGAAGGCGTGCATGGCCACGCAGTCGTGGGTGAACAGGGAGTACAGGAGAGGGCTCAGAACGCACCCTGTGGGGCCCCAGTGTTGAGGATCAGCGGGGTGGAGATGTTGTTAACCTACCCTGCACCACCTGGGGCGCCGTCAGGAAGTCCAGGACCCAGTTGCACAGGGCGGGGTCGAGACCAGGGTCTCGAGCTTGATGACGAGTTTGGAGGTACTAATGGTGTTAAATGCTGAGCTGCTGTCGATGAACAGCATTCTCACATAGGTATCCTCTTGTCAGATGGTAGGGGAGTGTAGTGGTGGTTGCGATTGCGTCGTCTGTGACCTATTGGGTCGGTAAGCAAATTGGAGTGGCGTCTTAGGGAGTCGGTAAGGGTGAGGTGATATGGTCCTTGACTAGTCTCTCAAAGCACTTCATGATGACGGAAGTGAGTGCTACGGGGCGGTAGTCGTTTAGCTCATACCTTAGCTTTCTTGGGAACAGGAACAATGGTGGCCCTCTTGAAGCATGTGGGAACAGCAGACTGGATAAGGATGATTGAAATGTCCTTAAACACACCAGCCAGCTGGTCTGCGCATGCTCTGAGGACGCGGCTGGGAATGCCGTCTGGGCCTGCAGCCTTGCGAGGGTTAACACGTTTAATTGTTTCTCACCTCGGCTGCAGTGAAGGAGAGCCCGCAGGTTTTGGTAGCGGGCCGTGTCAGTGGCACTGTATTGTCCTCAAAGCGAGCAAAAAGTTATTTAGTCTGTCTGGGAGCAAGACATCCTGGTCCGCGACGGGCTGGTTTTCTTTTTTGTAATCCGTGATGACTGTAGACCCTGCCACATACCTCTTGTGTCTGAGCTGTTGAATTGCGACTCTACTTTGTCTCTATACTGGGACTTAGCTTGTTTGATTGCCTTGCGGAGGGAATAGCTACACTGTTTGTATTCGGTCATGTTTCCGTCACCTTGCCCTGGTTAAAAGCAGTGGTTCGCGCTTCAGTTTCACGCGAATGCTGCCATCAATCCACGGTTTCTGGTTTGGGAATGTTTAAATCGTTGCTGTGGGTACGACATCGTCAATGCACTTTCTAATGAACTCGCTCACCGAATCAGCATATTCGTCAATGTTGTTGTTGGACGCATGTGGACATATCCCAATCCACGTGATCGAAGAGTCTTGAAGCGTGGAATCAGATTGGTCGACCAGCCTTGAACAGACCTGATCGCGGGAGCTTGCTGTTTTAGTTTCTGTTTGTAGGCTGGAGCAACAAAATGGAATCGTGGTCAGCTTTTCCGAAAGGAGGGCGGGGAGGCCTTATATGCGTCGCGGAAGTTAGTATAACAATGATCCAAGGTTTTACCAGCCCTGGTAGCACAATCGATATGCTGATAGAATTTAGGGAGTTTTGTTTTCAGATTAGCCTTGTTAAAATCCCCAGCTACGATGAATGCAGCCTCAGGGTGGGTGGTTTCCAGTTTACAAAGAGTCAGATAAAGTTCGTTCAGGGCCATCGATGTGTCTGCTTGGGGGATTATACGGCTGTGATTATAATCGAAGAGAATTCCCTTGGTAGATAATGCGGTCGACATTTGATTGTGGAGGAATTCTAAATCTGGTGACAGAATGACTTGAGTTCCTGTATGTTGTTTGATCACACCACGTCTCGATGATCATAAGGCATACACCCCCGCCCTCTTCTTACCAGAAAGATGTTTGTTTCTGTCGGCGCGATGCGTGAAGAACCAGCTGGCTGCACCGACTCCGTTAGCGTCTCTCGAATGAGCCATGTTTCCGTGAAGCAAGAAAACGTTACATCCTGATGTCTCTCTGGTGTTACCCGTGCTCGGATTTCATCAACCTTATTGTCAAGGACTGGACATTGGCGCGTAGTATCTAGGGAGTGGAGCGCGATGTGCCCATCTCCGAAGCCTGACCAGGAGACCGCCTCGTTTGCCCCTTTTACGGCGTCGTTGTTTAGGGTCACCGGCTGGGATCAGATCCATTGTATTGGGTGGAAGGCAAAACACAGGATCCGCTTCAGGAGAGTCATATTCCTGGTTGTAACGATGGTGAGTTGACGTTGCTCTTATATTCAGTAGTTCCTCCCGACTGTATGTAATGAAACCTAAGATTACCTGGGGTACCAATGTAAGGAATAACACATAAAACAACAAAATACTGCATAGTTTCCTAGGAGCGGTATGACGGCTGCGTGGTGCCATGGTGTTTATACTTGCGTACTATTGTTTGTACAGATGAACGTGGTACCTTCAGGCGTTTGGAAATTGCTCCCAAGGATGAACCAGACTTGTGGAGGTCTACAATTGTTTTTCTGAGGTCTTGGCTGATTTTCCCATGATGTCAAGCAAAGAGGCACTGAGTTTGAAGGTAGGCCGTGAAATACATCTACAGGTACACCTCCAATTGACTCAAATTATGTCAGTTAGCCTATCAGAAGCTTCTAAAGCCATGATATCATTTTCTGGAATTTTCCAAGCTGTTTAAAGGCACAGTCAACTTAGTGTATGTAAACTTCTGACCCACTGGAATTGTGATACAGTGAATTATAAGTGAAATAGTCTGTCTGTAAACAATTGTTGGAAAAATGACTTGTGTCATGCACAAAGTAAATGTCCTAACCGACTTGCCAAAACTATAGTTTGTTAAGAAGAAATTTGTGGAGTGGTTGAAAAAAGAGTTTTAATGACTCTAACCTAAGTGTATGTAAACTTCCGACATCAACTGTATATACATATATGACATTTGAAATCTCTTTATTATTTTGGAACTTCTGTGAGTGTAATGTTTACTGTTAATTTTTATAGTTTATTTCCCTTTTATTTATTATCTACTTCACCTGCTTTGGCAATGTTAACATACGTTTCCCATGCCAATAAAGCCCTTGAATTGAATTGAGAGACAAAGACTTTCACACCTGCTGTGGCGTGATGCTTACGAAACAACTAAGTGTATTGGTTTTGACACCCCCGACATCTCTTGCACACACACAAACATCCACAAACACAACTGGTTAATAGGGGACTACAGATTCTTCAGAGGAAATGGTGGTGGTTGTGGTAGAGGTATTTCAAAGGAAGCAGTTTGATCTTGCTCTCTTTCTATCTCTCTCTCTTTCTATCTGTCTCGCATCTCTTTCCTGTCCTCCTGACACAACATATTTCACATATAAGTAGCAGGAAACGAGTCATGTCCACATGTAACTGACATTCTCGCTCTCTCTCGCTATCTCCCGCGCTCTCTCTCTCTCTCTCTCTCTCGCACTCTCCCTCTCTGCAGAAAAGCACCACCAAAGACGAGGTAACCATGACCATCAACACCACCCATAACTGCACCGAGCCGCAGATTAACCTTATTTTCGTGGGGGTCTACGCCGTTGTCTTCACCGTCGGCCTCTTCCTCAATCTCACAGGTACAAGGAGAGAACATACTCAACTCTTACCCTCTTGCATCAAGAAATAAAAGGGTGCTTGGAGCCAACAATCTATCACATCAAAAATGAAGCCTCCTCTCCTCGGGTCATGTGTATCAGGCGTCTCAGAATGGATCTACTGTAGGATCAGGCCCTCCCCATCCATGTATTCTTATTCATTGTGATCTGAAATGCAAACCTGATCCTAAATCAGCCCTCCTCCTCTGAGACACTTGATACAGTGCATTGTAAAAATATTTAGACCCCTTGACTTTTGATATTTTGTTACTTTACAGCCTTATTTTTAAAAAAACTCATCAATCTACACACAATACTCCATAATGACAAAGCAAAAACAGTTTTTTTAAATAATGTTTGCAAATGTATTAAAAATCAATAAATGAAATATGACATTTACATAAGTATTTAGACCCTTTACTCAGTACTTTGGTGAAGCACCTTTGGCAGCGATTACAGCCTCAAGTCTTCTTGGGTATGACGCTACAAGCTTGGCACACCTGTATTTGGGGAGTTTCTCCCATTCTTCTCTGCAGATCCTCTCAAGCTCTGTCAGGTTGAATGGGAAGTGTTGCTGCACAGCTATTTTCAGGTCTCTCCAGAGATGTTTGATTGGGTTCAAGTCCGGGCTCTGGCTGGGCCACTCAAGGACATTCAGAGACTTGTCTCGAAGCTACTCCTGTTTTGTCTTGGCTGTGTGCTTAGGGTCATGGTCCTGTTGGAAGGTGAATCTTTGCCCCAGTCTGAGGTCCTGAGCACTCTGGAGCAGGTTTTCATTAAGGATCTTTCTGTACTTTGCTCAGTCAATCTGCCTCGATCCTGACTAGTCTCCCAGTCCCTGCTTTGCCAAAAGGCACCTATTTGCTGCTGAAAAACATCCCCACAGCACGATGCTGCCACCACCATGCTTCACCGTAGAAATGGTGCCAGGTTTCCTCCAGACGTGACGCTTGGCATTCAGGCCAAAGAGATAATCAGACCATAGAATCTTGTTTCTCATGGTCTGGGAGTTTTTAGGTGCCTTTTGGCAAACTCCAAGCGGGTTGTCATGTGCCTTTTACTGAGGAGTGGCTTCTGTCTGGTCACTCTACCATAAAGGCATGATTGGTGGAGTGCTGCAGAGATGGTTGTCCTTCTGGAAGGTTCTCCCATCTCCACAGAGGAACTCTAGAGCTCTGTCAGAGTGACCATCGGGTTCTTGGTCACCTCCCTGCCCAAACCCAGTTTGGCAGGACGGCTAGCTCTAGGAAGAGTCTTGTTGTTTCCAAACTTCTTCCATTTTAGAATGATGGTGGCCACTGTGTTCTTGGGGACCTTCAATGCTGCAGAAATGTTTTGGTAACCTTCCCCAGATCTGTGCCTCGACACAATCATGTCTCAGAGCTCTACGGACAATTCCTTCAACCTCATGGCTTGGTTTTTGCTCTGACATGCACTGTACACTGTACTTACATAGACAAGTGTGTGCCTTTCCAAATCATGTAAAAAGCAAATTACTTTATCACTGATGGACTCCAATCAAGTTGCAGTAACATCTCAAGGATGACCAATGGAAACAGGAAGCACCTGAACTCAGTTTCTGTTTTTATTTTTAATACATTTGCAAAAATTTCCAAAAACATGTTTTCGCTTTGTCATTATGGGGTATTGTGTGTAGATTTCTGAGGATTTGTATTTTATTTGATCTATTTTAGAATACGGCTCTAATGTAACAAAATGTGGAAAAAGTCAAAGGGTCTGAATACTGTAACTAATGTATTTTACAATAGTTACAGTATCTTTTTTTTCAGCTTCAGCTACCCTCAACCCCTCCCATCTATATCTGAAGACCATCTCGTTTTGATTTCTATTTGCCATATCTTTTTAACTGCGCTGTTTCACAAAAGTTCAGAACCTTTTTATTCTCATAGTTTCATAGTTTCTACAGATTGTAAATTAAAGATAAACATTTTGCTCAACGTATTATATTATAATTGATCGATTGACTATGACTTTTAAAATCACCCAGCAGTGCTATTTGCAGAGTTAGCTCCAGGTAAATGTTGCAATTCTTCAGCCCTTCCTGAACCTTCGACCAAAAACAAGCTACATATGGACAGTACCAAAACAAATGATCTGATGATTGTCTCTTCGCAGCAAAATCTACAGAGCTGGCATGATTGTATCCCCCATATATATAACATTCTATTGGTTGCAAGAATTTTATATGATCATTTAAATTGGAAAATTCTAAGTTTTGAATCCGGAATCTTTTTGTGTATCAGCACATAAACCATGTGCCATGGAATCAGTACATCGAAAATCTCTTACCATCTGTTTGCAATCTGTATGGCACAGCTGTCAATTTTTTGTCCTAAAATGACACTGGTATACTTTTTTTATTTAAGACACTTTTATTTAACCAATTTTGMTTTTTAATGCAGGGCCAACAGACAAGTTCCTTACTTTTTCCCCTACCACTTGCCTCTTTCATTTTTGCGGTTATGCTGCAATTAGTTGGTTGTAATTTTGGGTAGAGGAGACATTTCCATATATTTTTGTTAGCTGCATGTGTGACATGACTTCACCAGTCCTCTTTATGATATAACTGACAAAGTTTAAACCCTTTTTAATATTTATTTACAAAAAAGTATGTTTTTTTTAATCAATTAGTATATTTAACCATAATATTTGTTGTATTATTTGTTCTGTCTTTTCTGGTCGATTAAACTGAAATTACAATCAACTTTCTATGGCTTGTTTTAAAAATACAAATATTTTGGAGATGATTTCATTTTCAAATAGTGAAATATTATAAATGGAAAAAGGCAATTACTAATCTACTAGAGAACTAGTTCGGATTTATGTATTACTTTGTATGACTGCAGCCTTTAGTGAGAGGTCTAATGCTTTAATATTTAATCATTTCTGCCCTCCCGAATTCATATTCATTATATAATTAGCCTGTTTCATTTTGTCTGGGTTGCCATTCTACATCAAATGAAATATTTTTTGCACATATCATTTAAAAAACAAGTTGCTAGGCGTAGGCAAGGCCATAAGTAAATAGGTACACTGGGATATGACTAAAGTGTTAATCAGGGTGATTTTTCCACAAATACAGTTATTTTCCGTTCCATGGTAACAAGATCTTATCTATTTTTGCTAACTTTCTATTAAAAGGTATTGTAGTGAGATCATTTATTTCGTTCGGGATTTGAATAACGAGTATGTCCACATCACCGTCAGACCATTTTATTGGTAAACTACACAGTTTGATTTTTTTTGTGATCCAATATGCAATATATTATTACACTTCTGTAATCTGTAATCCAGAGAGGTTAGAAAAAGTATTTAGATCCTCTATGAGGCTGTGGAGGGATCCAAATTGTGGATTTAAAAGAAAACGTACAATGACACCTGTGTTTTTAAACTATGGATTTCTAGCCCCTTGATATTATTGTTAGATCTGATTTTAATAGCTAACATTTTGTTGGCCATAATAAATAAATATGCTGATAGTGGACAACCTTGTTTTTCTCCTCTTGACAGTTTAATACTTTCTGAGAAGTAGCCATTATTTAATATTTCACACCAAGGGTTACTATACAGGTTGTATCACAACCGGCCGTGATTGGGAGTCCCATAGGGCGGCGCACAATTGGCCCAGAATCATCTGGGTTTGGCCGGTGTAGGCCGTCATTGTAAATAAGAATTTGTTCTTAACTGACTTGCCTACTTAAATAAAGGTTCAATTAAAAAAATCTAAAATAAAAATGTAACCCATTGTTTAAGAGATTCTCCAAAATGGAAATATTCCAGGCATTTATAAATACATTTGAGTCAACATTATCAAAAGCCTTTTCAAAGTCAGCTATGTGAATACCAGGCCTGGTTTCCCAGATTTTTCATAGTGCTCTATTGTTTCCAGTACTTGTCTTATATTAGCTATGTAAAAAATATGTCTGATTAGGATGAACAATATCCGACAATACCTTTTTAATTCTATCCGCCATGCATTTTGCCACAATTGTATCACAGTGTTGTAAGGGCCCTCCATTTTTTTTAAATGGACTGGATCTTTATATTTACCACTTGGTCCTTTTTCACTAGTAATGAAATCAGACCTGGTTGAGTATCTGATAATCTACCATTTTTATAGGAGTGGTTAAAACGTGCTAATAACGGTCCTCTGCGTACATTGTAAAAGGTTTGGCATACGTCAACTGGTATGTCATCCAGCCCTGGAGTTTTCCCGGACTTAAAGGCTTTAATTGCATCAAGAACTTTCTCCTCTGTAATTTGGCCTTCACATGAGTCTTCCTGTACAACTGATAATGAATTGCATGGCCTCGAAAGGCACATTTAAAAGTGTCCCATATAATAAGGGGATCTGAGGTACCTATGTTATGTCGGAAAACGTCAGTTATAAATTCTTCTGTCCTGGTTAAAAACAAGTTAGCATCCAATAGGCTTTGATAAAATTTCCAATATCCTCTCCCACGTGGAAATTCTGTAAAAGTAATGTATATGCCAATTATTTGARGGTCCGACCCTATTCTGTCCCCTATCAACAGTTTTCTTAAAAGGATTGTTTGTATAGAATAATAATAGGGAGAGCCAACTAAAGGCGTTAACTCTTCGCATCTATCCAGACCAAATGGAGCACTGGACCAGCCACTCTTAAATAGCACCTGGGCCAGCACAGGTGAAACACTTTCTGACTAACAAAATGGACAAGCCAGCACAGGTGTAACACATAGTGACTAGCAAGGTGACACCAATCGGTGCACCCCATATGCTGAATGGAAAAACCAAAGCCTGTAAAAATACAACCGCAGCACTCACTTGAGTTGCAATTTAAGCTTTTTTTTAATTTTCAATGTTCCACCTTACAGCACTGGTAGTCTTCTTCTGTTATACCAAGTTGTGGTCCCACACCATGGTTTACATGACAAACCTGGCCATCGCAGACCTCCTCCTGGTCCTAACTCTGCCCCTGAGGATCTACTACCATCTGGGCTTGTCCGGGTTACCTCAGGTCTTGTGTGAAGGTAATGGCTGGCTCAGTGTTTTTACCAGGGTTGGGGTCTATAACATGTAAATTTAGTCAAGTCAATTCTTATTTTTCTTCTTCTTCATTCATTTCAGGGATGGGCCTGGTTCTTCTGGTCAACATGTATGGCAGCATATTCCTCCTCACCTGCATGTGTTTCGACCGCTGCATGGCCGTGTGCCTACCCATGTTGTCCTGGGTCCAGGAGGGGCGTAAGAAAGCCCCGCTGGTCTGCCTTGGGGTGTGGTTGCTCACCGCAGGCGCCAGCCTCCCCATCTACATCTCCAAACGCAGGTATAGGATACAACTAGGGCCAAGAGTTATTCCTGGTCAGCTTAACATGAGTGCTGATGTAAGATCTGTTTAGCTTTTTAGATCACAATTAACACGACTACATGGACATGGGGGGACCTGATCCTAGTTCAGCACTCCTGCTCTGAAACACTTTATGAATACAGGCCCTGGTCAGAGAGACCTCATGGCCCTATAACATCATGTCAGTCCTAAACGTGTTTTAATTTCTATAGCCTTTGATATTCTCTCTTCTCTTTCTCTCTCTTTCTTTCTTTCTCTCTCTCTTTCTTTCTCTCTTTTTATTTCTCTTTCTCTCCCTCTCTTTCCCTCTCGTTCTCTCTCTCTCTGTACCTTCTCTCTCCCTCTCTCTTTAGAGAGGTGTCCAAGGACATCCAGGTCAATTGTTTCGGGAACCTCCCAGTCTACGCCATGCAGCCCATGGCGGTCGCCTCGACTTTAACCGTCGGCTTCGGCATCCCCTTATTGGTGATGTTAGTCTGTTCCTGGGCATTGATCCAGGCCATCACAAGGAGCTCCATAGCCCAAACAGACTACATCGACTCTGGGAAGATTCAGAGGATGATCACCATCAGCCTGGTGATATTCCTCACCTGTTTCCTGCCCTACCATGGGACTCTGGCCCTCCTCTATGTCCATAGGGAGGCGATAACATGCCCCCTTCTGGCAGCATACCACTATAGGTAGGTAGCTTTAGGTTTACTGTATCTATTTATTTTGTAAATTTCTTGTCTGTTATATTTGAATTAATATTACTTATTATTTTGTTATTAAAAATATTATTATTATTATTACAGCCTAATGGTGGCCTGTCTGAATGCCATGTTGGACCCACTAGCCTACTACTTCACAACAGAGACGTTCAGGAGGAAGATGGATAAGGATTCTGTCAGAACAGCTCTTAGGGGAACAACAGGGGATCCAGAGGACCAGTCGATACTTTAAAGACGTTTCATCAAGGGCGTAACAGTTTCTTGAACATTAGGGGGACGGAGTCTAACATTTGGGCATTATGGATGTTCCCTGTAAACAGTCACAGCTCTGAGGGGATCAACACGAGGTTATCCAGAGGACCTGTCAATACCTAAAAGACTTTAAATATAGTTCAAATGTGGAGTCTTTATAACAATTATGAATTTATAAAAGGATCCACAGGCATATTCTCATTGTACTTTTATCCAATGAAGCCTCGTCTACAGAACTGCATCGGTTATCGACGTTTGCAGATGTTACACATGAGGCTAAATGATGCAGTCCCAGGTGTCCGTGGCTCAAATGGTGTAGGGATCTACTGATTCCTGCTGGGTCTTTGCTTGGGAAACCATGTTTTGTTGACTTTTCAGCCTTTTACTGACATTGATTGGTTGATGAAGAGTAGCTAACTAAACTCCACTCCTTGGTAAAGGAAGTTTCTGATGAAATAAACCAATGGAGTGGGGTAGACTGAGGCCAGGCTTTGTGTAATTCAGCTCCAACTACACCGATTCGCCCAAGGTCAATGCTTAAACATTTTTAAATTATGAAACGCTTACCTTGTGTCTATGTTTGTACTCTGTAGTTGCGTGCCTTTCTTTGTTTCCTGAAATCCATGCTTTTTCAAGAAACATTAATCAAATACAACCACCGACTGTTTGCTCATTGCTGTTGCTCTAAGATGGCAACTCAGCGCAAATGCACGTGCCAATTGAATCTCAACAAGGAAACGGTCGGTGGTTGGAAACTTCCTTCACCATGAAGTGGAGTTTAGTCAGTTAGATGCAAAGTAGACCCAAGGTAATATGGAGAACCAGTTTATGGCATCCATGGACTGGATAGCTGGAGTTGATCTACCCTGAATTTTTTTTTCTTCGTATGTTGCGAATGTGCAACACGAACAGTGACAAATTAACTGGTAGAGATGGCGTGAGATGTAGCCACTGAACAAACAGTGCCAATATATCCTCCAAACACCGGCTTCGAGGGCATTATCACTTTTATACAACGGGTTACCAATATATTCAAAGAATGATTTACATATTTTCATTAAAAAAGTTATTTGGATTCATTTATTCATACTATTTCATCCTTCCACAAGATATAGTCCCGACACAAATCTAGGGTTGTTACCCAAGCCGGGTGATCGTTCGTTCTATTGGTTCGGTTGCCAGAGACGCGACCCAGTCGTTTAGTCTTTTTGTTCTGTATCTATGGACACGACCCAGTTGTTCGTTCTAAATGTTCCATTGCCATACTGGCTGGCAACAGTCGTATACCTTGCTTGCTAACTAGCCAACTACGGCTAACTTACAGTCACGTCAAAAAGTGCAGCCAGAATAACAGCAAAGTAGCTGCATTTTCATTTGTTCAAGCTGTTTTCTAGTGACATTTATTTGGATACATCCATAACAATGAGCTAATGAGGCGCGATTTCGCCCGGCATAGAAAATGTGCTCACTCGTCAGGACACTGTTGTTCAGAGGAGCCAGCCAACAACACAGCTAACACAATCACCTCAAACTGAGGCTGGAAAAACTGGAAACTAGCTGCACTTCATTGCGTTTTACCTTTTTTCAATTGACATTTCTTTGTATATATATATAAATATTAAAACAATGTTGCAAATGTCTGAGAGAAAGACAGCAAGGTTTATACAAATCTCCACTGTTGAAAATGAAATGTTAGTCTAAAAGAAATATGAGATAATGTCTAGATGCTTTTTATAGTGGAGATCAAGTTTATAAACTGCCTGGCTGGGCTGATTAGACATTGGAT